>NC_137676.1:32395945-32490945 GCF_963989245.1 Nansenia antarctica
ACATTTTGAAAAGATCAATGTTCAGCTCAATTAATAATTACCTTACTTTGTTCCTGAAGAGACCAGTCAGCCTACTTTGATAGGGCTGTTTCATCTACATTATTGGGCGACGGAATGTGACATATTAGCAGATGTATTCATAGATTTGTTTTGGGAAGAGAAACCTAAAACGTATATCCATTTGACTAAATGAGTGAATCATCATCAGTCAGTGAATGACAACGGACAGCAGGAAGACAAACTAGTCAAGAAAGTCGAAGAGGGAGACATGCTTATGCTGCTGCTTTCTATGTCAAGCACAATGTCAATGATCGGGGTCCATTTGAGCTCTCAAGTACTAAAAGTAGTCTAATATTAATCCCCTAGAAGTCCAAACCGTCTATTTGTTCCAAGAAACAAATACATTTAGTAAATTAAGTTCTCACTCACTGTCACTTTGGTCACTTGAACCACCAGTTATCAAATAACCTTTGCTGATTGTCATTTGTAATGTGCTATGCTAATTAGTGGAAATAATATTGATATTATATTCAATTACATTTCAACACAATGCAGAAAAACTGGTGGGACCCACCGCAGGTAAGTTTGCCTTGCTCTACTTCAGGTTTAAATAAGCAGGAATACTTTACATTATTGCCTGAATACTTGCCAACCTCAAATCCGTGAACTGCCTTCAAGCAAACGCAAAGCTGTAAGAAGCAAGGCTGATAATGACTCAAATAAGCACTACCCGTCCCATAAACTGATCAGTCATACATTAAATAATATTGTCACCAATTCACACAAGGAGGGGCGCAACATCATCCGTGGGTGACAACATTTTACTATGGTATGAACTATTAGAAATAAAGGCGAAAGAGGTGGTTGAGGTGGAGAAAGTGCCAAAGGTGATGGAGGAGTGGTTCCAGAGGGAGATGGAAAGAGCAAGAAATTAGATGAAGAAGAGAGAGAATGAGATGGAAGAGGGAGAGAGGGTGGTGCAGGAGAGAGAGAAGGAGGTAAAGAAGAGAGTTTAAATATGAGTGAGAAGGTGATTGAAACAATGAGAGAGGAGATTCAAAAAATCATGACAAGAGAGATAGAGAGAAAGAGGGAGAAGATTGAAAAGGAGAAAGAAAAGGTGATTGAATGGATGAGAAAGGAGATGGAGGCGATGAAGAGAATAGAAGAGGTCGCCAGAGAGAGAGAATCCTGGAGGAGAAAGAAATGGAAATGAAAAAAGTGAAAGAGAGGATGGTGGAGGTGATGAAACGGGCAGAGGAGGAGAGAGAGAGAGTCAGGAATGAGAAGGAGAAAGAAAATGATATTGAATGGGTGAGAAATGAGATGGGTGGGATGATAAAGAATATGGTGGAAACGAGGGAGAGGGAGGTGAAAGAGGAGATGAGAAAGACTACAGAAGATGTTGTGAAAACGATAAAAACAGAGATGGAGAGAGAGAGGGAGAAGATTGAGAAGGAGAAAGAAAAGGATATTGAAGGGATGAGAAAGGAGGTGAAGGCGGGTGGTATGAAGAGGGTAGAAGAGGTCAAGAGAGAGAGAGAGAATCCTGGGGGTGAAAGAAATGGAGGTGAAACAAGTGAAAGAGAGGATGGAGGTGATGAAATGGGCAGAGGAGGAGAGAGAGAGAGAGTCAGGAATGAGAAAGAGAAAGAAAAGGATTTTGAATGGGTGAGAAATGAGATGGAGGTGATGAAAAGGATAGAAGAGGTTGAGAGAAAGAGAGAGAGAATCCTGGAGGAGAAAGAAATGGAGGTGAAACAAGTGAAAGAGAGGATGGAAGAGATGAAGGGGTTAGAAGTCGAGAGAGAGGGAGAAAATCCTGAAGGAGAAAGAAGGTGACATTAAACACGTCAGAGAAGAGATGGAGGGGATGATAAAGAATATGGTGGAAAGGAGGGAGAGGGAGGTGAAAGAGGAGATGAGAAAGAATACAGAAGATGTCATGAAGACAATGAAAACAGGGGTCTCTAAAAGCTAGACAAGCGAATAGAGAGCATTCAGCATCCGTGCATGTTGATGTGGCGTGGCAAACACCTTCTCGTGGTAAGTAGCTAATGACTGCCAAAAGCAAGAAGTGAAACAAAGTTTGCCAACCAGGGCCCCTCACCCGGGCTGGTGTTCGGCAGCAGCCGGGGGAGAGGTCTGCTGACCTCGAACCCAGAATACTGCAGCTGAACACCGAAGGACTAACGTAAGATCGACGTCATCGAACACCTGGCCAATACCACCAAGGCCCTCTTCATTCTCCTCCAGGAGACCCACTGCATATCAGCAGACAAGCTAGTTCTACCAAACTTTGAGCTAGCTGGGTCTACCCTGAGCAGGAAGCATGGCCTCGCCACGTTTGTCCAACAAAGGTTGAGCTGGACTCTCGCTGACCAATCCCCGGCTGACTCGGAGATTGAGTGGCTGTGCGTGGACGTTGTCGGTCTAAAGATCGTCAACGTCTACAAACCTCCACCCTCGCGAAATCACACCAGTGTGTCTACCAGTGTTCCCCCACCCCTGTATCTATGCTGGTGACTTCAATTGCCAGCATGAAGACTGGGGCTACCGTACCAACTCACCCGACGGAGAGAATCTGGCTGTCTGGGCAGCTAATAACAGCCTGGCCCTGTTGTACAACCCCAAGGGCGCAGCCAGCTTCCGCTCCGGTCGCTGGAACACTGGGACGAACCCTGACCTGGCATTCGCGAGTGCCAGCGCTGACAACCGGCTCCCCAATAGACGTGTGCTAGGAAAGTTCCCGATGTCCCAACATCGACCCTCACTGATAACAACAGCCAAACTCGTGAGCCTTGTTCCGAGTGAGCCAGTGAAACGGTGGAACTTCCGAAAGGCAGACTGGAAACGCTTCCGCCTCCTTACCAACAAATCCACAAGGCACCTCCCATCGCCTAACTCTAACAACGTGGATGAGGCGTACCGGGACTTCTGCGGCATGTTGGTGAAAGCGGCAAAAAAAATCCATCCCACGCGGACGTCGCATTAGCTACAAACCGTGTTGGGATGAGGAGTGTGAGAAGCTCCACTGTGCCTTCCTCCAGGCCCCTGCAGGAGCTGAGTCGGACAGGCTCGCAACAGCCTTGCTGTCAAGACTCAGCCGTAAAAGACAGGAGCGCTGGGAGGAGGCCATTGACTCCATCGACTTCTTGCACTCCAGCCGTAAGGCATGGAGTATCATGAACAATCTCACTGGTAGGTCCAGACACTCCCCCCGTCACTGCCCCATCTCTGCAAATAAAATCGCATCACAATTTGTGAAAAGTGGGTCATACGAGGGCAAAGACCGCGAGTCGTCTCGACTTGTGGCAAAAGAAGTGTCAGACCTCTGGAGGGCCCCAACACCTAGCAGTGACTACATCTCCGGTGAATTCACCCCGGAGGAGTTCGCTGCTGCCCTCCAGCATCTAAAGCCAGGGAAAGCTCCGGGGCCTGACTCCATCTGCCCGGAGCTTATTCTCCATGCCACACCCGCCTTGAAGTCCTGGCTGAGAGCGTTCCTCACTTCCTGTTTGCGCCAACTCAAGATTCCCAAAATCTGGCGAAGAGCCCTAGTTGTTGCGATCCCTAAACCGAATAAGCCTGAAGGGGACCCTAAGAGTTACCGTCCCATCTCTCTGTTATGCATCCCCTTCAAGATCCTCGAGCGTCTCATCTACGCCCGCATCGAACCAATTGTCGACCCGCTGCTCCCACGTGAGCAGGCCGGGTTCCGACGCGGGAGGTCGACCGTAGATCAAGTCACCCTTATGACTCAAGACATCGAGGATTGCTTTTCGGCCGGGGCCGTCTTTATAGACCTGACGGCTGCCTACGATACCGTATGGCATCGCAGCCTCTCCTGCAAGCTGCTCCGCCTGCTGCCGGACAGACACATGGTCAGAATGATCATGGAGCTCATCCGTAACCGCAGCTTTACCCTCACCACCGGTCGCGGACAGCTAAGCAGGCTTCGACGCCTTAAGAACGGCGTCCCTCAGGGATCGGTCCTGGCCCCCCTCCTCTATAATATCTACACCTATGACCTGCCCAACACACTCTCGCGGAAGTACGCCTACGCAGACGACCTCGCAGTGGTGTACTCTGCTAGAAATTCTGAGCCAGGACATGCAGACACTAGTGGCATACTTCCGGAAATGGAGATTGAAGCTTAGCGAGGCAAAGACGGTGTCGGCTGCCTTCCACCTTAACAACAGGGAGGCTAAACGTGAGCTTAGAGTACACCTAGATGGAACTCCCCTGCCATGTTCCGCTGAGCCAATCTATCTCGGCGTGACATTGGACAGGACGCTCACGTTTCGCCGACACCTCGAGTCACTGCGCAAGAAGTTAACAGCTCGTGTGGCGTTGATGAGGCAACTGGTTGGCTCGGGCTGGGGCGCCGGCGCAAGGACCTTGTGCACGGCAGCCCTAGCCCTCGTTTATTCAACTAGTGAATACTGCGCCCCAGTATGGTGTCGCAGTGCCCACACCCGCCTCATCGACTCGCCTATAAACGAAGCCTTGCTCATTGTGACAGGATGCCTGCGTCCTACCCCCGTGGACAACTTCCCATCCTAGCAGGCATCCAGCCCGCAGGCCTCCGCCGCATGGGAGCCACAGCACGTCTTGCCTGCCGGGCCGTGGAGCTTAATAACCATCTGCTCCATGATAGGCTCACTATAACAGCGGAGCCCTCCCGGCGTCTCAAGTTGAGACACCCATTTGTGCCTGCCGCACAGGATCTCAGGCAGCAATGCAGAGATCTCAACATCAGTGCGGCAGGATGGGCGGATTATATGTGGTGCGCGGAGTGGGAGGCTAACACCTCCAAACTCCGCGACCACATCCCAGTCGCCGGCCCTGAGCCCCTCGGGATGGACTTGCCAAGGCTATCCTGGGTGAGGCTCAATCGTCTCCGGACCGCTCATCAATGCACAGATGGGGCTTGGCCCCAAATGCGTCATGCGAGTGTGGCGCAGAGGACCAAACCGCAGACCATGTTATCCTGGATTGCCCGGTGTACCACCCACCCAACGGGATGCATGGTCTGTCGGTATTAGATGACGAGACGATGACGTGGCTTCTGGAGGGGTGTCCAGAAATATAGCCCGGGTGAGCCCCTCAACCAGGTCTCGGGGTGGTAAAAGGGTAGCCCCTCGGCCCCGAGCCTGGTGGAGTGGAGAGGAAAAACAACTACCCATACGCCGAAGAAGAATGAAAACAGAAATGGAGAGAGAGAGAGAAGATTGAAAATCTTGGCGGCGAACCTGAAGTTTGCAAGAGAAAGCATGGAGAGGGCTTTCCATAAAGGGAAACAGAATACAGGTATGCACTCCATTATCTGCTTAGTGTGTATTCAAAGCATGATCCTTGGCTTTTCAAATCACCACAAAGCAATTTACATTTCATCTACACAAATGATAAGACGTTTTTTTTCTTTCAGTTATTTCAAGGCAGAGGCAATTCTGGAAATCCACAACTATCCAGAACCTACTACCACTGTAACTACCCCCCACGTATCCACTAACTACCCTAGTAAAACCTTCATACTCACTAACCTACTCTCTAATCCCAGTTCTCTATCTTCTTATACCCCATACTCACTACTGCTCCACACTCAATAGGCTATAAACACCCCTCTACCCCCTTCACTACAACACTAACTAACCCACAACTACCCTCAGAGTAACCACACACACTCCAACTACCCCACCAAGCTTCAACTACTCCTTAATTAAACACCATAATTACCCCAATCACTACAGTTAAGTAACACTTACACAAGTAATTATTAATTCACTCAATTTAATTACTAATTTAATTAAAGTCATATTCAAAGGCAAAGTGTGTGTCATGTTTGAAATGCTGTATTTTACAAGTTGCACAGCTGTAAACTATGATGAGTGATGATGAGTTTAGGAAGCACACGTATGTAGAAAATGAATACTTCTGCACACGATTGTTACTTCTGCCTTTTTTTATCTGTGAGGCCTGTATTCCCAACACAACAAAAAGAGAAAGCATGGTGGTGTGTATGTTCTTTTTAACTTTTTTAACGTTTAGGAAGAAAAAACATGGCACATCTTCAAAGTTTTAAGAGGTATGAATAAGGTATGTACTTTTTTTCTCTAGATCCCATAATATTGATTGATCTATATATTTGTACCCTGAAAGGGCCAAAAAGGAGCCCAAAACAAGTCACTCATTATTAGTATTAAGTACCTGGGCATTTGGATAGATGCTAAAAAATACAAAATAAAACACATGTTAAAAAAGTAATCAAGAGTTTGACAGTTAGGCTTGTTTTTGTGTCTTGCTTCACCTTTGATAATAGGAGGAAGCTTCTGTGTCATCTATCCGGCTGTGGCGCAGGAGGTAGAGCAGCCGTCTAATGATCGCAAGGTTGGCAGAACCCCGGCTGGCCACATGTCGAAGTGTCCTTGGGCAAGATACTGAACCCCAAACTGCTCCCAGTGAGCGGGCCAGCGCCTTGCATAGTAGCTTGCCGCCATTGGTGTGTGAATGTGTGTGTGAATGGGTGAATGAGAGGCCGTTGTAAAGCGCTTTGGATAAAGGCTTTACAACGGATATAAGTCAGTCCATTTACCATCCACGAATATGGTGACACAATTGCATGAAATTGGAAAGGAAGAGAACGCACACAGCAGAAAACTTGGGTGGGGTGCTGGCAACGGAACGATATATGTATATATGTAAGACTTGACAAAGGCTACGGCCGAAACCGTTGTCATATTAAAACCACTTTTTGCATCTGGACAGTGTGCGGCTTCTACTCCTTTTAAGTAGCCAAATGAAAAAGTTATATAACATAAATGCTTGTTTTACTTTCTGAGTCAACTGATAGACTAGCCTACTTGTCCTGGATTCTAAATAATAACATATTTTGATGACTGAATTCAACTTAGATGTTGCCTTATTTGCAGTAAAATGCACATCCAGATAGCTTCATGTATGTATGGTTGCATTGGAACCTCGACTACTGTTCGTCTGTCCCTTCAGTCCCTTCAGTCTCCTCTCACCCCATCCAGAGCCCTTAGGTCAGCTGACCAACTGGGTAATTTTTTTTATACTGTGCCTTTTCCATCCCCAGTACAAATCATGTTGTATTTTGTCTAGATTTGGACAAATACTAATTCCATTAGGTTTTTCATGTATAGTCAATTGTTATTTATTATGAATACAATGATATGGGCTTCTAAGTTGTTGTTTTCTACATTTCTCAATCACATCACTCTCATGAGGTGACATCACATCAGTGGAGGGGATTTCAAATGTTGTAAGCTGTGTGATTTTCTACCTCTTTTACCATCTGATTTTTATGTTTTTATCCAGTGAGTTTAATGTGGTTGACCATAACGTGTCCACCCTGTTATGCCTAAATATTGAGGAGATCAATCAAATTGAATAATTTCAAAAAAAGTATTTAGTGCAAATTAGATTCCTCATCAAGTATTCATGGTCATTCTAGGCATTATTTTTTATTTTTTTTATTTTTTTATTTTGCCATTTAGCAGACGCTTTTATCCAAAGCGACTTACAATTACGAATTACAGGGACATTCCCCCTGGAGTAACTGAGGGCTAAGTACCTTACCCAAGGGCACACTAGTAGTGGTGTGGCTTCAGGCGGGATTTGAACTCACAACCTTCCGATCCCAAGTCCAACTCACTATCCACTAGACCACCACTACCCCGCTAACACAGGCAGGCTAAAGGCTAACTTTAACTCAAAATGTCCACCCTGTTAGTGTCCACCCTGTTATGTGTCCACTCTGTTCTGGAGACACTCGCCCTATTCAACTACAGAGGATATTCTAAATAAAATACAATTTAGGTGCCTGAGCTCGACCACTATGTTTTTCAGCAAGCTAGATATGTCCTTTATATAATAGAATATTAAAATATAGATAAATCAACAATTTATTTTTCACAAGTTATGAAGTCCAAATGGCACTGTATAAAAAAAATGACCCAACTACTGCTGGAGGTCCCTAGGACCAGACTCAAAACGAGAGGGGATAGAGCCTTCTCTAAAGCAGGCCCTAGGCTCTGGAATAGCCTCCCCCTCCACGTCTTTTAAAAACCTTTTCTCTCTGGCCTTTGACCTGAGGTGAGCCTGCCTCCCGACACTGCACTTTTTGTACTTTTATTTCTGCACTTGTATATTGTATTGCACCTTGTTTTTTTATCTGTTGTTTTCTCTTTTACTAATGTTTTCGGTTAAGCACTTTGGGCGGCTGTTTTTGTCGTTGTAAAATGTGCTACATTTGGGTGTGTGTCAAAACACAGAGTCAATATGTACCCCACAGAACCAAAGAGTCAAAAACCTCAATGCCTTAGAGAGTGGACCGTACTGTATCCGTCGATTGTGGTGGCTTGTCCCTGCATGCTTCCACAGAGAGGAGAGAGGACACCGGAGCACTCTCTCAGCTCATTAGCGAGCCCCAAATGAACATTTTACTTACTTACTGCTTACTACTCTCCATCCCTGTGAGACCCCCTGCTCTGGTACCACTCTACACACTGTGTGTAGAGCAAGAGAGAGCTACTGTAGAGGAGAGAGTAAAAAAAATGAGATAAGAGAGTCGTAAAAAGAGATAACAGACAGACAGAGAGAGAGAGAGAGAGAGAGAGAGAGAGAGAGAGAGAGAGAGAGAGAAAGGGGGAGAGGAACATTACCTAGACCTATTACTCTTTCATTCTTTTCTTTTTTTTATAATATTTTTTTATTCCAGTATAGATGTCATGTACATTGAAAAAGGCATGAATATTTTCTGTTTTTCTCCCTGCCCTCCACCCACCCCTCCCTCTTAAACATGTCTGCATACATATATACATATAGATCTGTCCATCCAGTCACACACACATATAAACAAGTTACCCAAAAAAAACGTTAAGTAAAGAAATAGATAAAAACTAAATTATAAGAAATTATATATATTTTTAAATATATTCATATATACATACATACATATATACATATATACATACATATACACGAACAAATTATAACAATAAAATGTAGAAGAAAAATTGGGGGGGGGGAATAATATCATAAGGAATTCTGCTAGGTTGTATAAATGATGTAGTAGGAGATTGCTGCTTACATAAGTCATATTCAGGCGTCAGATCATGAGCTACAATATATTCATAGGTAAGTTAGTGTCAGTTTTATTTGGAAATGTCATGGTCTCAGAGGCCAAGGCAGACAACAAACTGCTTGGTTACAAAAGCATCAGTTTGTAGGAAGTGCTGTCAGGTTCTCAAAATATGTAATGAACGGTTGCCAGTGCAAGTAGAATTTTTTTGTTGAACCTCTAAGCGTGAACTCTTTCATTCATGCACATGTGCTCCAACATCTGGACTCTGAACACCTCCGGTATGACTTTGAGCCAAACGCAGTAAACACATGGTCTCAGAGATTGTCTGGCTATCACAGAACATGACGACTCATGTGTCTAATGCTTTGGAATCTAAACCCATGCATGCACCATTATGTGCTAACGAATGGTTCTACACTTCTTGGGTTGGCCTGTAACAGGACCAGGGTCTCAGTGGCCTCGGTTAACAACATGTTTTTCTCAAGTCACTAGAAGGTATTTCTCAGGGTGCTAAAATGACCAGTATCCTTTCATCTGAATTTAAGAAACATGTAAAAACAGAACCTGACCGTTTGGAAAAACACAGACAGTATTTGTCTTTGCTTCTTGTTCCCCGGTGGTCTTCCCTAACCCCCCCTACCGCCCCCCACCCACCTCTCTCTCTCCCTCTTGTTCTCTCCCCTACCCCCCCCCACCCACCCACCCACCCACTCACACCTCTCCTGACTTTACCCCAATTCTCGTTCTCAGCCATTCGCTCCCTGTCAGTCTAATCCTCTCCGTTTCACCATACTCTCTCTCGCTCTCTCTCTCTATTGGCGCTTTTCCATTGACCAGACCGGTTCGGCTCGGCTCGGCTCGCCTCGGCTCGCATTTGAAAAGTTCCGGGTAGGATACGTTCTCCACTATACACAAGAGGCCAGGAACGAGCGGCGACAGTAGGAGGAGTTAAGTGTCATAAGAGCACTTCACTTTAATAAGTGCCGGTACACAGCTCAATGAGGGGAAATGCGATAAGAATTATGTCAAAATGCAGCACTGTCATGCACAGATCAGCCTTAAAACATGTAATGTTACGTGCCTGTTACTTGCCGCTTTCAGTTCTAGTAGTTTAGATCTCGCAACCAGGGAAACGCCGACATGTGTTAAAGGGAGCAAGACGCGAATCTACCGACATTAGTCAAATACATGCTCACATCCAGTCATCCGCTCACTGCTCTCCATCAAAAATGGCACATCCATCAATAATATTACATAATAACAACTGCTCGGATTAGATTGCGGGTTGTTTTCGTTTAATACATCAACGGGGGGAAATGCGAGATGAACTCTGCCCGAGTATCATGCTTCCTCCATTGAACGGAAAGTCCTATCTATTCCATTCAAAGTGTTTTAGCCTTCCCCCTTTCCACTGGTAATGAGGAATTGGCAAGAATAGATCGATATAAATAGATCAACATAATGCAGCACTATCATGCACAGATCAGCCTTAAAACATGTAACGTTAGATATATAACGGAGCAATGTATTTCTACGGAAAGGCTGACTGACGCGGGGCTCATACAATCTCATGAATGAACGGCGAAAATGGCTGGACGGCACAGCTTGGGATTCCATTGAAGTTACAGTGTGAAAGAGGCTTAAATGTTGAAATAACAGTAATACCATGTTCATTGATAAAATGACATAAGGGATGAAAAGGGGAGATGGCAGTTTTAGAAGGGGGATGATGAAGCGCGCTGGACTGAGGAACAGCATAGGCACAGCACATCGTCATAAGAGCGATTTTTTTGTTATGCTTGTTGTCAAGAAAAGTTCTATGATGCATTGAAATTACATTAAACTAAGATAATAAGATGGTTATCATAATTTTTCAAATCTTTATTAATAAGTAATTACAGAAAAAGTAAATGACATTTCCGAGCGCGAAATCTGTTGTGGTATTTAAAAATGGCGGTTAGCGGTGAACTCGGGAACATGGGATGACGATATTGTGACCAATCAACGGTCTGCAGCGTCACACGTCACACACAGCCTGGCAAAAAAGTACCTTTCGTTCCAGTAGTTCCTAGTCCAGAAGGGTAGCTAAAACGGCCCGGCTCGGCTCGGTTAGGGCCGGCTCGGTTGGCAGTGGAGAAAGGCAAAAGAACAGCGCCAGCCCGGGCCAGCCCTGTAGTGGTAAAGCGCCATATCTCCCCCCACGACTCAGCATAGTGAAGCAGCAAAGCAGCAGCGGGTTTTCTCTTTCCTCCCCCTAAGCTGCTTGCAGCCTCACAACAAACAGTTTAAGCCTGTCCATGGAAGGCAGAAACGATTAAATGAAAAGACTGCAGTAGTTCGCCTGCAAGATTGGTCTGCCCTCATGGCCAACCTGGAACCCTGACATATACTGTACAAACACTCAGATGCTATGGTAAGATGAATAGGGTTGAAGCTATGGCTAGGGTTCAGGGTAGGGTTAAGAGTAGGGCTAGGGTTAAGGCTGAACCATGGTGGGGGCAGGGAGATGTGATTGACATTTAGATGTAGAGTCAGATTGAACAGTTTCAATGGCGAGCACAGTGGTGCTGTGCAGAGCAGAGCAGGCTTAATATTGCGGCGAACTGGGGCAGGGTGTGTGTCAAAACACAGAGTCAATATGTACCCCACAGAACCAAAGAGTCAAAAACCTCAATGCCTTAGAGAGTGGACCGTACTGTATCCGTCGATTGTGGTGGCTTGTCCCTGCATGCTTCCACAGAGAGGAGAGAGGACACCGGAGCACTCTCTCAGCTCATTAGCGAGCCCCAAATGAACATTCCAATTAAGGCCTGTCATGTTGCCGCTCCAGAACCCGCCTCACACGCTGTCAGTGCTGTCAGCTGGAAACGCACAAGGAGAGGAGAGCCGTTACTAATGGTTACAGTAATTACACGGGAGCGACCTCGTATTGGAAGTTGAGCCAATCGGGACAGTTTGGCTGGCTGGTTTCCCACGTCAGAGGTAAAAGTTCAGCGTTTCACTGAAGATCTGAGTCGTTCAGTTGATGGGGCGGTTCGATGTGGCAGATCTGATTAAGCATTCATTAAGCATCTGTTTCAGTGTGAACGGCCTAGACTAAAGGGTAACGGAGCAGTAATAGCGTGAGCTTGCAGATTTAAAGGTAGACTCTGGGATATGGCGTCAGGGCAACAGCGATCAGGGAGGCCAGAGACTTTCAAAAACAGATGCGACAGACTAGAGAATAGAGCGTGTTGCGACCATGCATCAAACGTTTCGAACATCAAACATTTTCTGAGAAATGGAAAAAAAAAGATTAATTCAGGTGGTGTAATGGTGTGGGGAATGTTTTCTTGGCACACTTTGGGCCTGTTAATACCAGGGTTAGGGTTGAGATTGGGGTTAGGGTTAGGGTTATCACTTGAATGACAATGGCCTATTTGAGTATTGTTGCTGACCATGTGCATGATTCATGGCCATAATGAAGGCATCTTCTAATTGCTACTTCCAGCATGATAATGCACCATGTCACAAAGTTAAAGTCTGGTTTCATGAACATGACAAAGTGTTCTTCAGTATATTTGTGTTTCTGCACATATTTCTGTAGACATCACTTGAACAATCTCTCGCTGCAGAGTTCTCTACATACAGAACTATTGTATTATGACAAAGCCACCAAAGATGAAAGTGCTTTTGATTGAGCACAACAGTGTGTAGTTGGTTGGACAAAAATCTAGTAATATGATCAATTTGATTTCAATAAGTGTTTATGTAGTTTTTGGGTGTGTGGTTTTGTGAATTGTGTTAGCTTTTGTGAAAAGTTTTTTGAGAAAATGAGCCCTGTTTTACGTGTGTTTGCAATAAAAAAAAACTGTAATCCCTCACTGACTAATTGTGTTCAGGTTTGTTGGCGTGATGTTTCACAACACATGTGTTTAATAATTATGTACCTTTAAATCATTTAAATCGCCTTTAAAGCATGTTGGAATGCTTTAAACCGCCTTTAAAGCATGTTGGAATAGACTGAAAGTTGGTGAAAAGACATCACATGCTGGTAGATTTACCGTTTTTTTCTATTGCTAACACACATTTTTGAAAACAGGCCTTGTTTTCTCAAAACACTTAACACAATTCACAAAGCTACACACCCAAAGTGCAAAACACCTATGATATCATTATGTCCTGCAACACTTAATTCATATTACCAGATTTTTGTCCAGCCAACTACACACTGTTGTGCTCAATCAAAAGCACTTTCATCTTTGGTGGCTTTGTCATAATACAACAGTTCTGTATGTAGAGAACTCTGCAGCTCTGAGAGACTGTTCAAGTCTACAGAAACATGTGCAGAAACACAAACAAATCCACAACAAATCAGTGCAACATTCACAGCACATACAGTATACATTACAGTTGTGTGAACAGAAAATATGCTATATAATATACAGAATATACCAAAAATATACAAAATATCCCCAAAAACATCAGAGGAAAAAAAAAAAAAACGTAGGCTGCATCTCACCACCTAGCTGGGTCTGGCCACCTCATCAACAATACACCACCTAGCTGGGTCTGGCCACCTCATCAACATCACACCACCTAGCTGGGTCTGGACACCTCATCAACATCACACCACCTAGCTGGATCTGGACACCTCATCAACATCACACCACCTAGCTGGGTCTGGCCACCTCATCAACATCACACCACCTAGCTGGGTCTGGACACCTCATCAACATCACACCACCTAGCTGGGTCTGGACACCTCATCAACATCACACCACCTAGCTGGATTTGGCCACCTCACCTCATCAACATCACACCACCTAGCTGGGTCTGGACACCTCATCAACATCACACCACCTAGCTGGGTCTGGCCACCTCATCAACATCACACCACCTAGCTGGGTCTGGCCACCTCATCAACATCACACCACCTAGCTGGGTCTGGACACCTCATCAACATCACACCACCTAGCTGGATCTGGCCACCTCACCTCATCAACATCACACCACCTAGCTGGGTCTGGCCACCTCACCTCATCAACATCACACCACCTAGCTGGGTCTGGACACCTCATCAACATCACACCACCTAGCTGGGTCTGGACACAGCACCTCATCAACATCACAGACAGTATCTTCCCTGGCTAGACATTGAAGGAAGAAGTGCCTTGAGTGTCGTATCCAGCCCTGGACAGCACCCAAATCAATATCATCACATGCCTCTTCCATTGCCTGCAGAAGAGCCATGCGCACATAGGGCTGACAGTCATACACCTTTGACCGCCATGCCGAAAAATAACTCGGAAAATAAGTATTGAACAAGCTGGTCAACAAACCAGTTTTGGACCAAGGCTGCACAATGGAAGCTGATATTGTCCCATACGACAACATATCTGTGATGCTCCTCGTCATCCATATGGTCTGCTGGTATAAACATGTTGTGCAGTCTGTCCAGAAATGTGTTGTATGGACCAAGGTTGGCATGGCGATGGAGGGCTGTGTTGTATGGACCAAGGTTGGCATGGCGATGGAGGGCTGTGTTGTTTGGACCAAGGTTGGCATGGCGATGGAGGGCTGTGTTGTATGGACCAAGGTTGGCATGGCGATGGAGGGCTGTGTTGTATGGACCAAGGTTGGCATGGCGATGGAGGGCTGTGTTGTATGGACCAAGGTTGGCATGGCGATGGAGGGCTGTGTTGTATGGACCAAGGTTGGCATGGCGATGGAGGGCTGTGTTGTATGGACCAAGGTTGGCATGGCGATGGAGGACACCATTAGTATGTGTGATGGCAGCACGTTGGCCAGGAACATCTACAATGGCCCTGTGACCAATGATGTTCCTTCCCCTTCTCCTGGTCTTTGTGAGGTTGAAGCCAGCCTCATCCATTTCCAGTACTCTCTGAAAACAAAACAAAAATATCAGTCAATATGGTGAAGTCCAGTGCACTGGGGAAAATGTTGACACTGTAGTCAATCTTGTACTTACATCCACATATTCATGTCTCAGCTTTGATTCTTTCAAAATTCCTCTCAAAAGGGACCCTGAAAAGCTTCTTCATGTGCACTTAGTTATGATGGAGAATACAGGCCAATGTAGACAGGCTGACTTGCCAGATGTTTCTGAAAATGGAATTGTCTCTTCTGATGTGGCTTTGAATCTCTCTGCGTCTAATTTGATTATTTGCCAAAACCAAGTTGATTATTGCTGCTTCCTATGCCTCATTGAACATTCGAACACCACCATTATGCCTTTGTCTCTCTATGCTTTAGAAAACATTTTTTATATTTTTCCAGAAAAAACTCTATAAGTTATAGAGTGTATGAGTGCAGCCATTCAGAAGTGTTACACAACAACTGATGCTTCCAGTATGATTGGTGATATGATTTAGAGTGAATGAAAATGTGGCTACATACCTGTGCTCAGGTCTAAATGTCCGGATGACAGAGGCAACAGTAAATCTGCTCAAGTTGGACTGGACTCTCTGTCCAGCCTCTCTCATTTCAACCCATGATTTATAACATGGTCAACTAACGTTGCCAGGATTTCATCAGGAAGTTGTCTTCTTCCTTATCCTCTTCTTTGTCCTTCCAGCTCTCCCCCTACCTCTCACTCTCACCCTCCCTCTATCTCTTCCTCTACCTCTCACTCTCACCCTCCCTCTACCTCTCACTCTCACCCTCCCTCTATATCTTCCTCTCACTCTCACCCTCCCTCTATCTCTTCCTCTACCCCTACCTCTCACTCTCACACTCCCTCTATCTCCTCCTCTACCTCTCACTCTCACCCTCCCTCTATCTCTTCCTCTACCCCTACCTCTCACTCTCACACTCCCTCTATCTCCTCCTCTACCTCTCACTCTCACCCTCCCTCTATCTCTTCCTCTACCCCTACCTCTCACTCTCACACTCCCTCTATCTCCTCCTCTACCCCTACCTCTCACTCTCACCCTCCCTCTATCTCTTCCTCTACCTCACTCTCACCCTCCCTCTATCTCTTCCTCTACCCCTACCTCTCACTCTCACCCTCCCTCTATCTCTTCCTCTCACTGATATGTTGGCTTCCATTGTTATTGTAAAAAGGTACTGTGTCTTTTTATAGTGCTTACATCCTGATCGTTGAGTCGACAATTAAGCAACGAGGTGTTTGGCCAATTGGTCCATAGGTGTAGCGTTTTGATTGGCGGTGTTTTGAAATGACAAACAAGTGACTTTATGTCAGATTCCTGTATCTTATGTCGAGAACCATGTGCAGTGTGTTGCAAAAAGTGCCATGCTGAATTGCAAATTAGGTGCAAAGCAGAAAATGAGTTTAGAGTTTTGGAGACTTGAGCTGAGGTTTTTCTCTGAGTGTCAGTTTCAATAATTGTGCTTTATGTGTCATTTTAGTGTGTTAGCACCTGAAGAAAAAAAACTTGTCCGAAAAATGTTACTTGTCTGTGTAACCTTTTTACCAGTATTGTAACTTCAGTATTGTAATTTCATACTATCTGATTTGTAAATAGATTATCTCATTGTCTCCCTGTGTCATTTATGGAGTTGGAGCTGTTGGTGTATGTCTAGTACCCAGGGTGGCAGATGGTTCTCCACCTAGACTAGAGAGTGACGGACTGCGCGTCTCTGATCATCTGGTAAATTGCGCTCCTCCTCAATCTGTCACCGACACGGATTCCTTCAATCGGAGTGGGAGGGTACCTCTGCGCAGGCGCCGCCGCCACATGTCACTAGGGAAGTCTGGTACCCTGGACTGGTCACGTTGATTTTACCATTGACAAGTGCAAGGAAGGACACCCTGGCCGCACACACAGCAACTGAAACAGACTTGGCATCAACTGACTGAGTTTTTGTGGTGAGTAATTTTACCGGCCGATTAGTCAACGCAGATTCAAGTAACGGTGATGGTGTTAATTAATGGCCTTTTGCTCGATGAGAGGGGAGAGCGCAAACTGAAATAAGTGTAGTCAGCATCTCTACTAGACCGCTACCGTAAATTAGCTAGCTTGATTACGCTAAATCAGTTAGCCTTATAACTTCTGCTGGATAACAGCAATTTGATATAGCTAGTGTCTGAGTGGCTACCACCACCGTTGCTGTCTGTTCTCTTCTTCTTCTTCTTATAATATTATTATTATTATTATTTTTACATAACGGAGCTTCCACTTCTTAAATTCCTCCACGTTTCTCAGCTGTATTATTCTAAACAGCGAACGCGTTTATCACCACCAGCGTATGCAGCAGCTGTGACTGTCGCTTTCGCAGCCCCCGAGGGAGACATGAGGAGAGGGTCTGACTGGGCTACGCGTGGTTAGAAAGGGATGAGTTCGGATGATTTGTCGTCGTGCAGTCGGATACCAAGCTGCGGTTTTCTTAGACTGAGAAGATGAGAGTCATTGTCCTCCTGTCAGTTTCTGCACAATGGGTTTCACGTGTTTCGGAGAGCATGCCAGCGCTGAATGGAATCACATGATTCTTGACCACCCGCGCTAGTAGTACGTACTGTCCCCAAACCGAGGTTCTTTTGTCGCCTCAAAGACGAGGACGGGACACGTGAATTCGGGACACTGCCCAATGCGTCGGAGTCGGACCCATAACATAACATGTGCCCTATGTATTCGCTTTCTTCCTCTGCAGCGGAGGAGTTGGCAAGAGCGTTCAAGGTTTATCTCTCGCGCCAGCTGTCCCCGTTGCAGCGCGAGGCGTCGTCTGATTGTCACGTTAAATGTGTCACGGGCTCTCTGCCCCCCCCCCCCACACACACACACCGTGACACGGTAAACAAAGTCACTGTATCAATCCACTCTTAGTTTTCTCTCGAAAAATGGCTTCGGACGGGTGATACCAACGTGTTTTAACGGTGTAGCGGAGGTGACTTGTTGAAATCACCCTCTCCCGTTGATGAGGTCACCCAGACTGCGGTCTGTAAAGGCCAGATGTAGCCTTCCTATGACGGAGATATCGTCTTGGTATAACGGTTTACTGTATGTGGCGTCCGTGCGAGAGGGCGGTAAAACGAGCTCGGTTACATTGGCAGTAACATAGGATCCTTTATCCACATTGCTCCCAATGAGCGGGCCGGCCCCTTGCACGTTTAGCTTGCCGCCATTGGTGTGTGAACGAGAGGCCATTGTAAAGAAGCACTTTCTAAGAATAAGGCATGGTATTGATAAGTGCATTCATTTACTTTATCGTGGCATGGTATATGGTTCTAGGTGTTTCATAACTGAAGTGTCACACTTTGGACTGAGTACAGGCTTAGAACGAGATAAGCAGAGCCAAGGAGATCCCAAGTCCAATGTGTAGAGATATGCAAACATAAACGCAGATTCTGCATGTCGGAGAGCTTGTTCAAGATGAGGTTAGGGGAGTTGATCATGTAGAAAAAAAGGTTTTAGCTGACTGATAGAAATTCTTCCTATGGCATCTGTTCATCCATGTTTGTTTTAACTGGCTTGATTCCCAGGGGCAAAGTAAACCATCCATAAACTTTCTGCCACTAGGCCAGGGCCCTAAGGACTACTATATGTCTTTCTTTGTGTCTACCATCCATAAAGAATGAAGAGAAGAAGAAATAACTTAAAGATCGATCTGAATAAATTGTCTCCAACTTTCCTTTGAACATCAACTTTATTCCCCGCCCATCTAGATTTGATACTTCAATATCAGAAAGGATCGTTACACTGACTTAACTGTGTCTGGGAGAGAGTGAAGGGGAGGATGGTTTGGGTTCAATGTGAGAGTGATGAGAAGGGAGGGATGTGGGTTGCGAATGACAAATGAGCGGATAAGCCAAGCCACAAGGCTGGGATCCAGGCCTTCCATCCAGCTGTGGACCAACTCCAGCCTGGAGGAATGAGACCGCCAGGTGCCACAGAACAAAACAGAATAGCCTACTTTGGACTTTTTATTGGAGGAAGTGATTCTCTCTGTGTCTATAATATCATGTCTTTTGCACTGTGCCACTATTTGCACTCCGGATCTGGAAACTACATTTGGTTGTTTTAGTACTCTGTGCAGTGACAGTGAAACTGAATCCAATCTAATCTAATCTAGTGTGCTGGCGTTCCTTGCTGTCAGGGGTGTTGGCAAGGCAACTGTGTGTTTTTTAGTACATTTTCTAAGCCCTCTCTCTCCGGTCAAGCCTTTTTCACTGGCATTTGGTCAATGTTTTCTCAGTGGTCTTTGAATGCCAACAGCTAATAAGTTTAGCCTAGGGTAGTTGGTCTTGGTGTGTGTGTGTGTGTATGTGTGTGTGTGCACGTGTGTCCGTGTGAGATGCGTGCTGCGTCAGCATATCGTGAGGCCGGCCCGTGTGCGTGGGGAGACGGCGGTGGGATTAGCAGAGGGGGAAATGTTAGCATTAGCTTTAGTCTCTAGACCATAAGTGGTCATTAGAGCTAAGCTGAGGGTTTTAGCCGTCGTCTTTGGCAGCGGGGAGCAGCTCTGTAACGGGCTTTAGAAAAATTTAGGGATCTTTGATGTGTTTCGCTCGATAGAAGTTATGCCTAAGAGTGAGTAATTGATTGATTGTTGTCCGCTTTTCTTTTTGACTTCACACACCCAGTATTCCCCTCTGATTCACCCACGAAGGAAAGGAGTGATGCCTGCTACCTTAAGTGGTTTTAACCGCGGGGGCGGCAGTAGCCTAGAGGTTAGAGAGGCCGGCTAGCAATCGGAAGGTCGCTGGTTCGATCCCCGCCTCAGGAGGGAGCTGCATGTACTTAACCCCTAATTGCTCTAGTGGCGCCGACTATGGCTGACCCTGTGCCTAGGGCAAAAAATACCAAATTCTAACAATTTATTGATGAGTTGATTGCAATGGAAAATCAAACAATTCTTAAACAATAAAGCTAGTGGCCTAAAAGAAAATTTAGGCCAGGGTAGAATGACAGCAAGCAGAACCAGCTACCGGTTCTAGTCGCCTACAATGTGGCTAGTCAGCTCTGCTCTGAAATATGCCACACTAGCGGTTTCCCACTCCTCCATCATCTGCACCTAAACACTCTCTCCATTCATTCATCTCTCCCGTTCTCACCGGGCTGAGGAATGGAGAGACTCTCTCTCCCTCCCCCCTCCCCTCCTCCCTCCCGCTTGGCTGCTCCCTCCCTCTCCGCTGAACCTGTTTTCCATGGGAGACTCTCCCCCCGACGAGCGCTTACGCACGTTCAGCTCGCTCACTGCCAACCCAGAGTTTCGTTATCATTCCTAGGAAATGATGGAGTCCTACTGGAATCACCAGACGAGGGAACGCTGTCAGGACTACACATTAAGAGACCAACAAGACTGTGACGGAATCACTTATTCATACATACAAACAGTTCATACCGTTAGCTTTTTTTCCCTCTTCCTGGGAAAAGACGATGTAGGCCTACCGTATGAATCGACAACAGCGCTGCCGTGGACAGGCGCTCTTAAGGCTACGACCTGGATTGGGTTTCTTGGTCGTAACTCTTGAGTTATGTTCGGTATGACAGAGGGGTTGGCTAACAGCACGACAGTCAAGGGTAGGGTTGGGTACCGAAAATCGGTACCGGTAGGTACCGGTTACTTTACATTCGGTATGTACCCGTACCGAATCGCAAAGGAGATTTCGGTACCTCACTTCGGTACTTTACTGGTGACTCGTGACGTCACATCGCCTGTTAAATTTCCACTCAGTGAAAGCAGCGAGTACGGAAGGATAACGAGAAGGTTGCTAATAGCAACTTCCGCTAGCGGGTTGGCATAACGCGACGCTCGACTTATGGGTGCGTTCCGTAAACTCGTTCTGGAATTCTGATCACCACTCGTGGAATGCCTTCTGTCCAATCAAATGACTTGCTCCCCTTATGACGTCGGGCCCAGTGTGCGCTGCGACGCTCTCAGAGCGAGTTTACGAACGCAAGCCTTTGATTGGACAGTGCACTCCAGGATTCGACGCGTCTGTTGATGACGTAGGGCGGATGTGTGGCTGCGTCTCTGCCAGGTGGACAACATGATCGGGGATCTCCTGATATTCGGGTACTGTGTCAGATCATGTATATATCATGTAGATATATCCTTATCCTACTACTGTGTCTGAAAAATCGTCATGTCATCATGGACCAGAGAGGGGGAGGGGAGTAGTAGTAGCTGAGCGGCAACAGAGTTTGGATTTTGACGAGGTGGAGGGCTCCAGTTCATCAGAGTTATATTTCCTCTTGGTCTTCTTGGTTCCGGGGGCTATGCAGGCCTCTTCACTAGATCCCTTTTCTAAGAATATTCTGATGTCCTTGAGGGGCTGCCGAACAAGTGTGTACTCGTATTCGACATCAGTACCAACGATAGGCACCCCCAGCTTAATGGAGTCCCCAAGGCTCAGGAGTTTTATTTTCATTTATTTTAATTTGAGTGTATATTTAACTAATATATATTGTGCCTCAGCAATACAAAAGTGAAAAGCTGTTTAATGTTGTCGACCGTATATATATATATATATATATATATACAGTATATATATATATGTCATTTTTAAAAATCAAAAGTACCGAATTAAGTACCGTTTTGGTACCGGTACCGTTTTGAAAGTATCGGTTAGGTACCGGTACCGGATAAAACCCAAACGGTACCCAACCCTAGTCAAGGGCATAGACAGGGTCAAGGGCTACGCTCAGGCAGAGGCAAGGTGGACTGGACTCCCTTACCAAACCCTGCGGCTCTGCCTCTCCCGCCTAAAAACAGTTGGCTTCCTTTATTGACAGTTTTAATCTTCGTCTTCTTTGACCTTGCATGGTAGCTTGGCGCCATTGGTGTGTGAATGTGTGTGTGAATGGGTGAATGAGAGGCCGTTGTAAAGCTCTTTGGAATAAGGCGCTAATATAAGTGTAATCCATTTACCGTTTCACTGTTATGTGACCCAGATAATGCAATAACACAGCAACCTATGAAGTAAACCATGCCTCTTTATTATCATAACATTTATTTTTGAATCTCCAGGGCCTCTGCAAGTATATCAGCAGTGAAATTCTCAGGTACATATCTGGTTTCTAATCACCTAGTCTGCAGAGTCCAATCAGTGGCTATGTAGTGGATGGTCAGACTCATATAGGGAGTCATGTTTGAGCTTGACCTTATGTCACTTGTTTCGTCTGATTTTATGCATTTCAAGTGGCATCTTTGTAATCATGACGACGTAGTCATGTCTAAGAATGCATTTCACCATGTAAATTCCCAATATAGTGAAAATACCACCGCTCATCCGTGATCAGACTTAGCTCAGGTGCTGCAGCTGAAGAGTATCAAATAGAGTGCAAAAAGCAGCATCTGCACATTCAAATCTGTGCAAAAAACGATGTTTATTGCGAGCTTTCGGTCTCCAGGCTCTCGGACCATTGTAAACAACAACTGTATAACGAGTTTGTATGACGCAGTTTGACAAGACTGTAGAGACGCGCAATCGTGTTTGATGAATGCAAACAAAAGTAGGACCATGAATATGAACTGAAACAATGCTTTGACTGTGGTTCAGAGAAAAAAACCATATCATCATTAGACAATTATTGTCATAATTGTTACAGGCCTAATTACAGTATTAAATGGCCTTGTTCACACACACACACACACACACACACACACACACACACACACACCCCCGGATGGCCTTGTCTCAGGTTCTCTGGGTGTACAGAGTCAGGCCAGGACGTGCCCCCTCCTACACTGGGTCGTGATTGGCCCAGCCACACCCCCCCCAAGAGAGTGGGTGTGTGTCAGCTTCTAAAGAGACAGCACCGCTCTGGATGGTGCTGGCCAACGTCTCAGGTCTCAGACGTGATCTGGGAAGAATTCACCTGGCAGGGATGCTGGTGCACACACACACACACACACACACACACACACACACACACACACACACACAGTAGAGAGACTAGAATTTACGTTCCCCGCTGTGACCTTTAGTCACGTGCGTGCGTGTGTAAAAAGGAGTGTCAAGAGTGACCTTCACGCCAGCCCCCCCGAGCGGTCACCGGGGACGACGGAGAAAACAATTTATTACATCCCTGCGACGGTACAAGATGCGGCTGCGCTCCAAGACGGGCATATTAACGACATCGTCTGTACCGCTCTGGGGAGGGACACGGAGGCGGGCGTGTTGCGTGTTGAGGTATCTCCAGCTGATGTGGCGCCGAGTGTGTTTTGTGGGTGTGTGGGTGTGTGTGTGATCAGAGTCTAATCTCTTTTGATAGGTGAGAGAGGTCCAGGGGGTGTTATACAACAGGCAGCAGGCATGCTATCGCTTGTCCTTTTGGGCATTGCCGAGGTTTAGGAGCGTGTTTTTTTCCCAGCGTCTCCTGAGTCGTCAGAACTGAACAGTTGGTTCTCAGAGCCATAACGTACACACAGGACAGTACGGGGGGGGGGGGGGGGGTGAGGCTGACGGAGGTGGACGGGCTTCTAAAAGACATGTCTTTGAAACTCGTTCCTCATTCCCGTTCCTCGCATCACAATGAGCCCTGTCCTCTGATTTCTACCTCCACCAGCCTCAGAGCCACTCAGGAACTCTCTCTCTCTGTGTCTCTCTCTCTCTCTCTCTCACTGTGTGTCTCTCTCTTTCTCTCTCTCTCTCTCTCTCTCTCTCTCTCTCTCTCTCTCTCTCTCTGTCTCTCTCTGTGTCTCTCTCTCTCTCTCTCTGTGTGTCTCTCTCTTTCTCTCTCACTGTGTCTCTCTCTCTTTCTCTCTCTCTCTCTCTCTCTGTGTGTGTCTCTCTCGCTCTCTCTCTGTGTCTCTCTCTCTCTCTGTGTGTCTCTCTGTGTGTGTCTCTCTCTCTGTGTGTGTGTGTCTCTCTCTGTGTGTGTCTCTCTCTCTCTGTGTGTGTCTCTGCCTCTCTCTCAATTTTACATTTTAGTGTGTGTAAGTGCTTTATTGGCATGGGAAACATACGTTTACATGCCAAAAGCAAGTGTGAAGATAAAAACATAAACTAAAAGAATATAATGTACCGTACAAACAATTAAACATACATTGTTTTACTTCACCCAGCAGATATGGCAGTTTTTTTGACATTGGTCAAGTCTTTAAAGTCTGTTTGGGTGTTTGTGATCAGTGGGAAGTATGTGTCTTTGATTTCTTTGTACAGCTGGCAGGTGGTTAAAAAGTGCAGCTCTGTTTCCACCTCGTTTTGTGTGCAGTGGGTGCACAGTCTGTCATTTCTTGGGAGCCAGGTCTGCCTGTGGCGGCCTCTCTCGATGGCTATGCTGTGTGTTCACTAGGGGTGTAACGGATCACCTAACTCACGGATCGGATCATGTCACGGTTTTTGAGTCACGGATCGGATCATTTTTCGGATCAACACAAAACATTTTTGTTTTTATAAAAACTGCTTTTTCCTTGAATTCTGTAAAAACACCACTTTTACTATGTGACAAAAACCAACAACATTCAAGATGTCAAAACTGGTAATATATATATAATATATATATAACATATTCTACACTCAAACATTACATAATTATACTGAAATACACTCAATTTAAATGATAGGAGAGAGGGAGGAGGCGCCTGGTTGCAGCAGTGATTCACTGGGCTCTTTAAAGCAGATGAATAAACATGCCACTTTTAACTAAATAATAAAGTGAACCCTTATTTTGAACATGGTATGAAAAAAATTATCAGAAGTTGTCGAGCTACCTTTTTCGTGCCTCCCGTCATAGTTGACAGAGAAGCCAAAGTGCTCCCATACATGGGATTTAAATGACACGGGAGGCATTTCGAGTTCTTCTCCGCCGAACAACGTAACATGATACGCCTGGGCCGCGTTCGTAAATTCGCTTTGAGAGCGCCGGAGCGCACACTGGGTCCGACGTCATAAAGGGACCAAGTAATTTGATTGGACAAGAGGCGTTCCTTGAACGCTGATCAGATTCCAGAGCGGATTTACGAACGCAGCCTTGTTGTTGTGGATTCCCAGCTTCACGTGTAGTGAGCAAACAACGGATTCTTTTTCTTTCGCATTCTCAACCTATCATTGCGCTTTAGAGTAAAACAAAGCAAACTGTCGCGTCTATCTTTTCATGGCAACTCTACATTGTGATTTACAAGAGATATTAAGTAAGATATTAAGTAATAGTATTACTTGTTAACATTTTGCAATTGATCCGCGGTACACATGCGTTCCGAACCGTGGAGGGCGATCCGAACGGATCACGGAATATCCGTGATCCGTTACACCCCTAGTGTTCACTGAGTCTGTACATAGTCAAGGATTTCCTTAGTTTTGGGTCTGTCACAGTACTCAGGTATTCTGCCACTCTGTATTCTCTGTTTAGGGCCAAATAGCATTCCAATTTGCTCTGGTTTTTGGTTGATTCTTGCCACTGTGTCAGGTAATTTTCTTTTTGTTTTCTTATAATTTGGTTTAGTCTAATAGGTGGCTCTGCTTGTGATTGTGAGTCCCAGAACCAGCTGGCTGAGGGGGCATCTCCCTAGAGTCTCTCTGTGGGTAAGGGCTTTGTTGTGGAGCATGTCAGGGTCACTTTCTTTTAGGTGGTTGTAAAATGTAAATGCTTTTTTGTAGAATTTTTATAATTAATGGGTATCGTCCTAATTCTGCTCGTTCTTTGGTGTTTTCTGTTGGATATATGAACAATGGATTTGCAGAACTCTGCATGCAGTGGCTCAATTTGGTGTTTGTCCCATTTCTTAACATTTTGGTTGGCAGGTGGAACCCAGACCTCACAGCCATAGAGGGAAATGGGTTCTATAATAATAATATATTAGTCCACTAATGTGAGCCAGATTTGAATTTGGATGTCTAATTTGATGTTCCTTTTGATGGCGTAAAAAGCCCTCCTTGCCTTGTCTCTCAGGTGAGTTTGTTGAAGTTACCTGTGGTGCTGATGTTTAGGCCGAGGTAGGTATATATTTTTGTATGTTCTAATAATAATAATAACTTTTATTTGTATTGCACTTTTCCTGCAAATGTTGCAGTTCAAAGTGCGCCAATCATTATATACCGTAATCATAATTTAATTATTTAGTCATTTAAAGACAATATTAAATTTAGTCTTGACTTGAACATATTTGCTGATGTTGCATCCCTAATGTAAACTGGCAGTGCATTCCACAATTTGGGTGCATAAAATGCACAAAATTCTTTTGTAGAGAAAACCAGTGTCAGAAGACCTGAGAGCTCTATTGGGCTGATATACTAGCACAAGGTCTTTCAGATATTCTGGTGCTGTGCCATTGAGAGCTTTATAAACAAGCAGAATGATCTTGAAATCTATTCTGAACTTCACAGGAAGCCAGTGTAGAGTCTCTAAAATAGGAGGTATATGAGCTCTTCTGCTTGTTTTGGTTAAAACTCTTGCTGCTGCATTTTGGACTAATTGCAGCTGGCCAATAGCTTTCTTCGGAAGACCAGAAAGGAGACTGTTACAATAGTCCAAACGGGTAATAACAAAAGCATGCATTAACACTTCTGCATCAGCTTGCCGGAGAAAATGTAAAACTTTTGCAGTATTCCGTAGATGTTAAAAAGCATTTCTAGTGATAGATTTGATGTGAGGCTCAAAGCTTAAGTCAGAATCTATAATCACACCTACATTATTAGCTTCATGTTTGCAGTTTGAAAGCAAGGTTCCCATGGTATTCGACAATTTGTCTTTTTGTGGTTTTGTATCTCAAAACGTTTTATATCTCAACAAATTCAACAGAGAGCTGAGTGCATGTGAATTATCAGTCAATACTGTACAGCTGAGTATCAGCATAACTATGAACATTTACACCATGTTTTCTGATGATTCCACCTAATGGGATCATGTACAGGGAGAAGAGCAAGGGACCAAGAATAGACCCCTGAGGGACCCCACATGTGATGTAGTGATGCTCCGATCTGATCGGCGCTGATCGGTATCGGCCGATATGGCCTTGATCGGTTTTGAGTTCTCAAAACGGCCGATCAAACCCGACCGATCACAAGATGGCCGATCAAACCCTGCCAGTCTGGAAATATTACACCGTGTCGGAAAGAGACAACAAATATGCCGTTTGTAATGCCTGTTCAAAAGAAATACCTCGGGGAGGAACGCACGCAAGGTCTTTCAATACAACGAATATAATACGGCATTTGAAGGCTTGTCACACGAAGGAATATAACGAGTTTAATACATTGGCGAGCACTAAGGCCAGAGAGAAAGAGTCGTCGAAAGAACGTTCGACACCACTCACTCAGCTTACTGTTACCGAGACATTGCAACGACAGCAACCATACGGCAACGACCACAAGAAACGAAAGGAAATAAATGCGAAAGTAATAGAATTCATATGCCTTGATCAGCAGCCCCTGTCTGTTGTGGAAGACGCCGGGTTCAAACGCCTTGTTTCCTGCCTGGATCCACGCTATACGCTGCCGGGGCGAAAATATTTCACTGATGTTTGCCTGCCGGAATTATATAACACTGTCTACACATACATCGGGAGCCTAGTGAAGGACAACATCGCGTCAATCAGCTTCACGACTGACATTTGGAGTTCGAGTGTCAGTCCTGTGTAGGGCTGTTACGATTATTCGACGTCGTCGACGTCACCGACTACGTCAATACGTCGGTTAGCGTAATATGCGTCGGTTAGTCGCAAAAAAAAAAAGACTTTTTTTTTTTTTTTTTTTTTCCCTTTATTTTACCAGGCGAGACAATTAAGTGTATGAGTGAAAATGGATAGCTACTAGCTAATGTTACACAAGCAATGTAGCTCACCACAGTTCGTATGTCTTGTCTTCTGGTGTTAGTAACATTAGCTATGTAGCTGGCTAGCTACGGTAGCCTATTGTCATTGTGGTGCGAGCACCTACTGTACATTATCTAGCTCGTAGCTCGCATGCTACGTTAGCATCAATTTAGCTAATCATAACATAGCAGCGAGAGTAACGTTAGCTAGCTATGTGTTGTGGTGATGGACAGACTTCTAAATGGCCATGTTGGCATTCAAGTTGGCTAAACATAGCAGTGAGGTGGAGACAAAAAAGTTATTTTTTATTTTATTTTATTTTTTTACAGTACAAAAATTATCGTTAGACTTACCGATAAATTAGTCGTTAGACTAATCGAATAATCGATAAAATAATCGCTAGATTAATCGTTAGAAAAATAGTCGTTTGGGACAGCACTAGTCCTGTGTCTATGCTGAGCCTGACTGCGCAGTTTATCAACGCAAACTTTGAGCTGACTAAAGTGGTGCTTCACTCTCAAGAATTCCCTGGGTCACACACCGCAGAGGCACTTGCTGCAGCTTTCACCGACATGCTCAACGCCTGGGAAATCCCAAAGGGAAAGGTGCACGTTATCCTACGGGATAATGCCAGGAACATGGAGAAGGCTATGAGGGACGCGCGTTTACCAAACCTACCGTGCATGGCTCACACACTCCAGCTCGCTGTGCATGAGGGGGTTTTGGCACAGCGTGCCGTCATTGATGTCATCGCAAGTGGAAGACGGATCGTCGGTCATTTCAAACATTCCCAGGTAGCTTACTCCCGACTGTTCGGTATTCAAAAACAAATGAAATCTCCTTCGGTGCAATGTTTTGTTTTATTGATTATTGCTGACTTGCTGTCTTATCTCCTCCTATATGACTTGAAACTGACTGACTTGAAACAGTATTTATTTTATATTTGGCTATAGCCTGTTTATGTTGCACTTTAGTTTGGGTATGTTTATTGTTCCTCAGGAAATGTTTATTGTTTATTGTTCCTCAGGAAAGCTACAGTATAAGCTCCAAGTTCTCTAAGAGCCCCTAGTTCCTCTCATTCGAGTGGAATGTTGCACATTTGATGTCATGTGACAGTGTACATTTTATTTATTATGATTTTTATTTTCACATTTTATTTATTATGATTTGTATGTTCCTGAAGTAAGCTACAGGTGGTTGTGAATTCAATAAAACAGATGGTTGTCAATTCATGATACTTTCTCATCTCCTAATTTCATTTGAATACTTAATATACAATATCAATGGTGTTAAGAATAATTAAAAACATAATTAATGCTACACAATAAATAGAATGAATGAATGAATGAATGGTCTTTATTGTCATTGCTATAGTACAGGTACCAAACAACGAAATTTAGGAGGGGTGGCTCCCCTGGTGCTAGGAAAGAAGAAGAAAAAAAAAAAAAAAAAGCTTCAATTGCCATTTTCGACGCTGTGATCGGTGATCGGTGATATCGGATCGGCAGATCACTGGTTCCAGTGATCGGTGATCGGTGATCGGCACCAAAAACCCTGATCGGAGCATCTCTAATGTGATGTCAACATCATTAGAAACAGAATCAAATTCAGGGCAATTGTATCTAGGAAGAATTTGTATTTGTGGTGCTGGAGGCTGCATCTATTTTGGAAAATCTTACTTTTTGTCTTAGTTAGATTCACTGTCAAGGCCCAGGTCTGGGAGAATTTGTGTAGAAGGTCAAGGTGCTGTTGTAGCCCTTCTTTGGTTGGAGACAGCAGTCTCTCTCTCTCTGCCTCGGCAGCTGTCTCTCTCTCTCTCTCTGTATCTCTCTCTCTCTCTCTTTCTCTGTGTATCTCTCTCTCTCTGTCTTTCTCTCTCTGTGTGTCTGTCTCTCTGTCTCGGCAGCTGTGTCTCTCTCTCTCTCTCTCTCTCTCTGTATCTCTCTCTCTGTGTCTCTCTCTCTCTCTCTCTCTCTCTCTGTATCTCTCTCTCTGTGTGTGTCTCTCTCTCTCTGTCTCTCTCTCTATCTGTGTCTCTCTCTCTGTCTCTGTATTTCTCTCTCTCCCTCTCTCTCTCTCTCTCCCTCTCCCTCTCCTCTTTCTCCCCCCCTCTTTCTCTCTCTCCTCTCCCCCCCTCTTTCTCTCTCTCCTCTCCCCCCCTCCCCCCCTCTTTCTCTCTCTCCTCTCCCCCCCTCCCCCCCTCTCTCTCTCTCTCCTCCCCCCCCCTCCCCCCCTCTTTCTCTCTCTCCTCTCCCCCCCTCCCCCCCTCTTTCTCTCTCTCCTCTCCCCCCCTCCCCCCCTCTCTCTCTCTCCTCCCCCCCCCTCCCCCCCTCTTTCTCTCTCTCCTCTCCCCCCCTCCCCCCCTCTTTCTCTCTCTCCTCTCCCCCCCTCCCCCCCTCTTTCTCTCTCTCCTCTCCCCCCCTCCCCCCCTCTTTCTCTCTCTCCTCTCCCCCCTCCCCCCCTCTTTCTCTCTCCCCCCCTCCCCCCCTCTTTCTCCCTCTCCCTCTCCCCCCCTCCCCCCCTCTTTCTCTCTCTCCTCTCCCCCCCCCCTCTTTCTCTCTCTCCTCTCCCCCCCTCCCCCCCTCTTTCTCTCTCTCCCCTCCCCCCCTCTCCCTCTCCCCCCCTCCCCCCTCTTTCTCTCTCTCCTCTCCCCCCCTCTCCCTCTCCCCCCCTCCCCCCCTCTTTCTCTCTCTCCCCTCCCCCCCTCCCCCCCTCTCTCTCTCCCCTCCCCCCCTCTCTCTCCCTCTCCCTCTCCCCCCCTCCCCCCCTCTTTCTCTCTCCCCCCCCCCTCCCCCCCTCTCTCTCCCCCCCCCCTCTTTCTCTCTCTCCTCTCCCCCCCTCCCCCCCTCTCTCTCTCTCCCCTCCCCCCCTCCCCCCTCTCTCTCCCTCTCCCTCTCCCCCCCTCCCCCCCTCTTTCTCTCTCCCCCCCCCCCCTCCCCCCCTCTCTCTCCCCCCCCCCCTCTTTCTCTCTCTCCTCTCCCCCCCTCTTTCTCTCTCTCCTCTCCCCCCCTCTCCCTCTCCCCCCTCCCCCCCTCTTTCTCTCTCTCCCCTCCCCCCCTCTCTCTCTCCCCTCCCCCCCTCCCCCCCTCTCTCTCCCTCTCCCTCTCCCCCCCTCCCCCCCTCTTTCTCTCTCCCCCCCCCCCTCCCCCCCTCTCCCCCCCCCCCCTCTTTCTCTCTCTCCTCTCTCCCCCTCCCCCCCTCTTTCTCTCTCTCCTCTCCCCCCCTCCCCCCCTCTCTCTCCCTCCCCCCCTCTCTCTCTCTCTCTCCTCTCCCCCCCCCCCCCCCCCCCCCCTCTTTCTCTCTCTCGGCAGCTGTGCCATAGCACTGTTGGCTGGAGAACAGGGAAGGAAATGGCCGGTGGAGTCATCACATTCCTCCAGCCTCTAGGATGACTAAAAGCAGCAGAACAGACTTGGGTCCTGCTGTCGGCTGGTCCGTGGTCGCTGTTATCTCCTGTTGGCTTTAGGCTCAGCGGGGGGGGGGGGGAGCGGCAGTCATGTTTGTTGTTGAGGTCACACAGGGTGTTCAGTAGGCCCCAAGGCTAGGCTAGGCTAGCTGGTGTTTGTAGTAACAGCGAGGGGGTTTCTACAGAGTTCAGCCAGCAGCGCTATGCTAGGCTAGGCTAGGCTAGCTGGTGTTTGTAGTAACAGCGAGGGGGTTTCTACAGAGTTCAGCCAGCAGCGCTATGCTAGGCTAGGCTAGGCTAGCTGGTGTTTGTAGTAACAGCGAGGGGGTTTCTACAGAGTTCAGCCAGCAGCGCTATGCTAGGCTAGGCTAGGCTAGCTGGTGTTTGTAGTAACAGCGAGGGGGTTTCTGCAGAGCGCTAACCGTTGTTAGTTTGTTTTTTATCGCCATGGGGATGTGTGCCTGGGTTCTGTTTCTCTGTTAGGGAGCAGTGAACGAAGGGAGCGAGCGAGCGTACACACACACACACACAGACACACCCACCCACACACACACAGACACACACACCCACCCACACACACACTCTCCATGTAGGAGCCAGAAGCAGCTGACCTGGCCTCTCTCAAGCCAACATGCTGAAATGAAATTGAGAACCCCCCTCCCCACACACACACACACACACACACACACACACACACACACACACACACACACACACACACACACACTCTCTCTCTCTCTCCATGTAGGAGCCAGAAGCTCTCAAGCCAACATGCTGAAATGTTTCACCATAGAGAGACCTCTGGTACGTGCCTTTTGGTGAACAGTCCTACACACACTCACACACACACACACACAACGTCATATACCGCTAGGGCTTTGGCTACAATGTGATGTTTAATCCCGGGGTAATACGGTACCACGGTGACATTTGGGACGGTTTAAACGTTGTAAAAAATTGGATACCGCCCAACCCTACTCTGTGAAAGCACTCCTTTATCTCATCCAGAAGACACAGTTTCACACATGTAGACACACACACACACACACACACACACACACACAGAGAGAGAGAGAGAGAGAGCTGGTGTTGGCCACTTTCCAATGTTTGTATGGTTGTTAACACAAGGCTACTCTTCTAACTATGGACTAATTTGGTAACACAGACAGGGTTGCCAAATAGGATTGACAATTTCCAGCCTAACCACAGTCTGAAAACCGCTAAATCCACCAAAAACCAGCAGCCCAAAACCTATATTGTCAGAAAACCGCTAATTACTATTGGGCAGGTGCCCATCTCCTGCCCCCTAAACTGTGTGTCTGTTGCCAATGATGTTTGTAAAATAAAATAAAAACCCGCCCCATCTGGCAACCCTGAACACAGAAAAGGCACCAGTAGTGTGGAGGTTTGCCTCACAGTTGTCACCACAATGTCATACAGAGAAGGAAGTGAAACACACTGTGTGTGTGTATGTGCGTGTGTGTGTGTGCGCGTGTGCGTGTGCGCACGTCTTAGGTCAACCAGAGAATGAGTGTGTGTTTACGGTCTCTCAGGCTGAGTGCATACGTGTGTATAAAGGGAGTGTGTGGGTGGCCTACATCTCTCTCAGTGTGTGTGTGATCAGTGTGTGTGTGTGTGATCAGTGTGTGTAGAGCCTGAGGTTCACAGGGTTAGCTTAGGTCCCACTCTCTCCTTCTCTTCTTTCTCCCCTCTCATCCTCTTCTCTCCTCTCTCCTCACATCCTCTCTTTTCTTTCCTCTCTCCCTCTCTCATCTCCTCTCTCCTCTCTCCTCTCTCCCTCTCTCCCTCTCCCCCCTCTCCTCTCTCCTCTCTCCCTCTCTCCTCTCTCCCTCTCTCCTCTCTCCCTCTCTCCTCTCTCCCTCTCTCCTCTCTCCCTCTCTCCTCTCTCCTCTCTCCCCCCTCTCCTCTCTCCTCTCTCCCTCTCTCCTCTCTCCTCTCTCCTCTCTCCCTCTCTCCTCTCTCCCTCTCTCCTCTCTCCTCTCTCCCTCTCTCATCTCCTCTCTCCTCTCTCCTCTCTCCTCTCTCCCTCTCTCCTCTCTCCCTCTCTCCCTCTCTCCCCTCTCCTTTCCTCTCTCCTCTCTCCTCTCTCCCTCTCTTCTCTCCCTCTCCTCTTTTTCCTCTGAACTGACTGAGCAACCCTGTTCACACTTTTCAGAGTCATGAGGCTTTAGACATTCACCGAAATGGGAAAACAGTTCATTGCTGTTTGTTGTTCTTGATATCGATATCGGGGCGGCTGTGGCTCAGGAGGTAGAGTCAGCGTCTAATGATCGCAAAGTCGGCAGATTGGTGGTCGAACCCCGGCTGGCTCACATGTCGTGGTGTCCTTGGGGCAAGACGCTGAACCCCAAAATGCTCCCAATGAGCGGGCCCGGCGCCTTGCATGGTAGCTTGCCGCCATTGGTGTGTGAATGTGTGTGTGAATGGGTGAATGAGAGGCCGTTGTAAAGCGCTTTGGAATAAGGCGCTATGTAAGTCAGTCCATTTTATATTGCATGGGCGAGGTGTGATCATGTGAAGTCAAGTGATGGACCCTGTCCAGCCTGTTGTGGTGACTCTACCTCCCACGACTGCGGTTGGGCGGGGGGCGGTGGGCGGGGCGGATGGGTTTGGTTTGAAGAGAGTTTCTTCACTGTGTTGTGTTAAACAGAGTCAGGGTGAATCAAAGGTCAATGGGTTGGATGGATGTGTGGGAAGGGTTTGTCTGGTAGTTTCACCTCTACGGTTGTAAACTGTACCTCTCTCTCTCTCTCTCTCGCTTTCTTTGCGTGTGTGTGTGTGTGTGTGTGTGTGTGTGTGTGTGTGTGTGTGTGTGTGTGTGTACTGTAATCGAATTATTTAAATATCTAAATAGAAAATAGAACAAGGCAACCTGCTTTCTTCAGATTGTATAGAAAAGGTATTTAATTATCTTTGGCAAAAGGAGAACAATTTACAAGCATGACAGACGGGGTCTGTCAGTGAAATCCTTCTCAGCAAAGTCCTGAACAGAGGAGACATGACACACAGACACACAGGTTACAGTCACTCCTTCAGGTAGGTTCAGGCCAATCACAGGCATTTCCTGTCCGCCTCTGGGATGAAGAGGGACTAGCTGTGATGAAGAGGATAGGGGGAATTGACCCCCACTTTCTCTAAGAGACACAAAGGTGAAAAGGAAACAGGCAACAGGCCAGGAACTGCTTTAGACTGCTCAGTCTCCTTAGGTGCAGGTTAAGAGAGCAATTAGGTATTTGTGATCATTTAAATGTGTCTGTTGTCTAGCCAATGTCAAGCTTCAAGTAGAGAAACTGGTTTCATTGTCTACTCGAGTGAGGTCATCAATGTGTCAATTCTTGCCCAGACAGTCTGACTGTCGAGTGACTCTTGTGAATTCAGTCATGAATGTCTTTATCAATAAATAAAATGTCTTATCAGGCATATTATTCCTGCCACAGTACACACGAGTGCATTTAAATAATGTATTTTTCCCTCCCCCGACAATTTGCAGTGTCATTGTGGGTTTTGCAGGCTGGCCTTTGTGCTTCTAACAGTGTTGTTACTGTAAAGGCTACCGTCAGTGTGTCGATCCATGAGTTGTGCGTGTGTGCGCGTGCGTGTGTAATGCATACTCCCTCCGCTTACCTCACGGGACAAAATGGATTGCACTTATATAGCGCCTTTATCTAATGCGCTTTACAACGGCCTCTCATTCCCTCATTCACACACCAATTGCAGCAAGCTGCCATGCAAGGCGCCGGCCGGCCCGCTCACTGGGAGCAATTTGGGGTTTAGTGTCTTGCCCAAGAACACTTCGACATGTGGCCAGCCGGGGCTCGAACCGCCGATCTGCCAACCTTGCGATCATTAGACGGCGGCTCTACCTCCTGCGCCACAGCCGCCCCCCAAAATCAGCACGTCAGTGAACCGCAGCGCTAGGCACCTTTTTAGCTACGACGCCAGCAACCCTCCAGTCACCTCACGCTCACCTCCGGCTCCCTCCCGGAGGTGGGGAATCGAACCGGCGACCTAGCGATTTGCCTTCCGGCCCTCTCTCTAACCCCTAGGCTCCCTGCCGCCAAACGGTCTGTTTACACTAACTACTACTGCCACGACGGAATGTAGCTCAGAGTAAAATGACAGGGCTTTTAGCGTGTCCCCTTGTGTTTGTAATTTATCCCGCGGCAGCTGCCTGTGTTGGTATTGTTGTTGTTGCGTTCCCCATCAACTGTTTATAAAAAGAAAGATATCGACATTTGTGTTGCGTGCGTTCATAGAGCAGGACCTCAGATGGGCCTCCGGTCAACGCAGCAGAATGTTCTGGCTCAGTCATGTGTTAACAGTTGTGTCCCTACGGTTACCATGGTTCTAACCGTTATTTCCATGACAACCCCCTGCCCCCCCCCCCCCCCCCCCCCCCCCAGTGTACGTGTGTGTGTGCGCGTACGTGTGTGTGTGTGTACGTGTGTCTCCAGGCTGGGTCCTGATCCAGATCAGATGCCGGTCCGACAGCTCCGTAACCAACGCTTGATTCATTCCTGCACTTACACACACTTACACACACACACGCACATGTAGGGTGCATTCTAACGCTCTCAGAGCACCCATAGTCAATGACACATTGAGAGTCTGTCTGAGACTTTGAGTGTCAAAAGAAAGAAGAGAGAGAGAGAGAGAGAGAGCAGGAAGGAGGGAAGTAGGGAGGGAGGGAGAGGGGAAGGTTGTAGATTGTGAGCGATATCAAAGGCGTTGTGTGTGTGTGTGTGTGTGTGTGTGTGTGTGTGTGTGTGTGTGTGTGCGCGCGTGTGTGTGAGAGAGAGAGCTGCAGATGTACTGGAGTTAACCAGTCTGCCTGGTGTTTACCAGTAGCGATGGCTTCTCATTCACCTCACCTTCCAGGCTGTAGTCCTCAGAACACACACACACACACACACACACACACACACACACTTGACTAGGTTCCAACTAGGGGACTAGGTTTTTGACTAGTTTTCCAGAGGGGATTCAAAGTAAATGCATGATTTATGTATGTTTTGTCCTGGTCAAGGAGTTTGTGTCCAAACACAGTGTTGTTTCACAGCAGGGTCACTCAACACAACCACATCCCTCTGGTCCAGGTCTGGATTAAGGATCAGGGAGGGGATCGTTTGATTTGTTGGATAACGGATGTGTTTCCCCGAAAGCGTCGTAGCTTACTTACTTAGTACTTGGACTTCTCCTGGCGACCCTCTTGCAAAGCCCTGAAAATCCATGTCGCTCTCCTGTGCACGACAGAACAGCATTTATTTTATTAAAAAAAGGGAGGGTCAGTCCCACTCATATTTATTTATTTTCTTTCTTTCTATTGCGATAGAGACAGGAAGGATGGATGAGAGAGAACCCGAACAGCATTTTTTTAGAACTTAACTGGTGGAGGAGAGGAGAGGGAGAGGATTTTTGGGGGTTTCCCTCTCAAAAGTGGTTTTAACTCGTACAGAAATTTCCAGAGCTTTTGTGAAACTGACCCCAGAGATTTTCGGATTGAGCAGCTGAGAGTGAATGTGAGAGTGAACATTGTGTTTTCCGGGCGGGGGGAGGGGGGGGTGGGGGCCGGGCAACGGGCAACAGCTGGACCGTGACTAGGGGCGGAACGGATCACCTAACTGGCGGATCGGATCGTGTCGGTTTCTTTTTCTTTTTCTTTTTTTTCTTTTTTTTGGGTGGGGGCAGTCCCACTCATATTTTTCATTTGATTGGACAGATGTAGTGAAGACAGACAGGAAAGTAAGGAGAAGAAGGGAGAGAGGACATCATCAGCAGGGCATGGGCCGGATTCGAAATCAAGCCGACATGGGCATATGTAGACCGCGGTGCTGGACCACTGGACCACCCCAGACCATGGTGCTAGACCACTGGACCACCCCAGGCCATGGTGCTAGACCACTGGACCACCCCAGGCCATGGTGCTAGACCACTGGACCCCCCCAGGCCATGGTGCTAGACCACTGGACCACCCCAGGCCATGGTGCTAGACCACTGGACCACCCCAGACCATGGTGCTAGACCACCGGACCACCCCAGGCCATGGTGCTAGACCACTGGACCACCCCAGACCATGGTGCTAGACCACTGGACCACCCCAGGCCGTGGTGCTAGACCACTGGACCACCCCAGGCCGTGGTGCTAGACCACTGGACCACCCCAGACCATGGTGCTAGACCACTGGACCACCCCAGGCCATGGTGCTAGACCACTGGACCACCCCAGGCCATGGTGCTAGACCACTGGACCACCCCAGGCCATGGTGCTAGACCACTGGACCACCCCAGACCATGGTGCTAGACCACTGGACCACCCCAGGCCATGGTGCTAGACCACTGGACCACCCCAGGCCATGGTGCTAGACCACTGGACCACCCCAGGCCGTGGTGCTAGACCACTGGACCACCCCAGGCCGTGGTGCTAGACCACTGGACCACCCCAGGCCATGGTGCTAGACCACTGGACCACCCCAGGCCGTGGTGCTAGACCACTGGACCACCCCAAGCCGTGGTGCTAGACCACTGGACCACCCCAGGCTGTGGTGCTAGACCACTGGACCACCCCAGGCCGTGGTGCTAGACCACTGGACCACCCCAGGCCGTGGTGCTAGACCACTGGACCACCCCAGGCCGTGGTGCTAGACCACTGGACCACCCCAGACCATGGTGCTAGACCACTGGACCACCCCAGGCCATGGTGCTAGACCACTGGACCACCCCAGGCCGTGGTGCTAGACCACTGGACCACCCCAGGCCGTGGTGCTAGACCACTGGACCACCCCAGGCCGTGGTGCTAGACCACTGGACCACCCCAGACCATGGTGCTAGACCACTGGACCACCCCAGACCACGTCGCGGTTTCTGAGTAACAACATTCAAGATGTCAAAACTGGTCATATATATATATATATATAACATATTATATTCTACACTCAAACATTACATATTATACTGAAATACACATTCAACTTAAATGTGGTTTTATGCCACTTTTAACTAAATAATGAAGTGAACCCTTCCTTTAAACATGGTATGATTGCCTTTTTCGTGCCTCCCGTCAACACACCAGGGTGATGTCGCGTCAAATGTGTGGCCATGCTCGACGTATCGCCTCCCTCATACGACTTTCTGTCACTTTCTTTATCGACCACCCTTCTTCCATCATTGTTAGAATTGACATAGAAGCCAAAGTGCTCCCATACACGGGATTTAAATGACGAGGGAGGCCTTTCCAGTGCTTCTCCACCACCAACGTTACTAGCACTCTCCATGATACACTTGTTGTGGATTCCCAGCTTCACGTGTAGTGAGTTGACAACAGATTATTTTATTTTTTTGCATTATCAACCTATCATTGCGCTTGAGAGTAAAACAAAGCACGCAACTGTCGCGTCTATCTTTTCATGGCAACTCTACATTGTGATTTACAAGAGATATTAACAAATATTATTACTTGGTTAAATTTAGCAATTGATCCGCGGTCCACATGCCTGCCGAACCGGCAGCCGTGATCCGTTCCACCCCTAACCGTGACTCTAGCCCCCTTGGCTTGGTTTGGGTCTAGAGGCTAGCGTACCTGGTGTATAGGTACATGTGTGCCCCCCCCCCCAGACTCACTGCAGCAACAGACATCCACACGTCCTCTCCGTCCCTTCTAACGTCTCTTTCCCTCTCTCCCCCCCCGCTTCCCTCCCCCTCTCTTTCTCTCTGCAGGTCCTGAGCGTGGGACCCTGATCGCGGGACACGCAGCGAGAGTCTCATCTGACCGACTGCTCCCTCCTCCCCCCCCCACACACACACCACCACCCACCCACCCCCCCCCCCCCCCCCCCTGAGAATCTAGCAGCGACACCTCACAGGTGGTGTCTTCCCCCATATTCCCCCCTCCCCCCCGTGTGTGTGTGTGATTCTCTGCCCCCCCCCCCCTCACCTCCCTGGTAGCCATGGCTCCTGCGCTGGGTGGTCCCCAGGGGTACACCCCCCCCGAGGGGGGCTGGGGCTGGGCCGTGGTGGCGGGCGCCTTCATCTCCATCGGCTTCTCCTACGCCTTCCCCAAGTCCATCACCGTGTTCTACAAGGAGATCCAGGACATCTTCCACGCCACGCCCAGCCAGGTCTCCTGGATCAGCTCCATCATGCTGGCCGTCATGTACGCCGGAGGTGAGGGGGGTGGGGGTGTGTGTGTGTGTGTGGGGGGGTGTGTGTGTGTGTGTGTGTCCTATCTGATCTCCCTGAAGTGTTTTTTCTTCTCTTATCTCGTTTGTCCTCCACTGAAGCAAAGAGAAAACAAACAGTCCTCCCCCCTCTCCCCCCCTCCCCTCTCCCTACCTCTCTCTCAGAGAGAGACAGAGAGAGACAGAGAGACAGACAAGAATGAACCCCAAAAAAACGAGGTGGAAACAGAGCTGCACTTTTTAACCACCTGCCAACTGTACAATGAAATCAAAGACACATACAGTACTTCCCTCTGATCACAAACACCCAAAAAGACTTTAAAGACTTGACCAATGTCAAAAAAACTGCCATATCTGCTGGGAGAAGTAAAACAATGTGCAAACACAGCAGCAAGATTTGTTACCTGTTCTGTCAGTAAAAGGACGTCAAATGGGATAAAACCACCATAAGACTGTAAATCAGTTTAATAATTTCTTTATTTTAGTATACCTTTAATTGTATGTACCTTTACATTCTTTTTATTTTAGTTTTTATCTTCACACTTGCTTTGGCAATGTAAATGTATGTTTCCCATGCCAAAAAAGCACTTTCAAATTGAAAATTGAGAGAGAGACAGAGGGAGAGAGAGACAGACAGAGGGAGAGAGAGGGGGAGAGAGACAGAGGGGGAGAGAGACAGAGGGAGAGAGATGAAATGCTAATAGATGGAACGAGTGGGTGTGCGGACTTGAACACGTGAACTGGTGGAATTGTCCTTGCGTTGCTTCACCTATCCAGTGTCGGCCTGCGCAATGGTGTGGTGGGGTGGGGGTGTGTGATGTGTGGAATGATGATGTCACGGAGCATGTCTGTGGTTTGTGTGAGGGGGAAGTCGTTGCCCGCCAACACCAGGCTCAACGGCAGACAGAACGCTCACTGGTTAGACGTGGGGATCGGCACACACACACACACACACACACACACACACACACACACACACACACGTAGATACATTCAAAGCTCAGACGACAGCAGCATAGCCAATAATGGGATTCTGCTACCCACACCCAGAACACTCTACATAGAAAGTATGCTGGGCGCAGAGGAGGTGTGCAGGGCTGTTTTACTGCTGTAACTGTACTGGACTTTAGCCCTGCCAGGCAGGGCTGCACAGTGTATCATATGACTATCCATATCACAATGGGAACAAGTGCAGTATCCGCATTGCCCAGATTTCTGCCTCACATTGCAACATTTTGCCTTTCGTTGACACTCAATAAACACAACCAAAAATCCTGGACGTGGTACATTATTGACCAATAAACTGCATAGTCAGGGACAATCTGAAATGTTGTTTATTTACATTAATTTCTACAGGGTTTCTTTTTTTTGCAATTTTCTTTTTATTCAACAATAAGAACAATAATACAACAATTCAACATCAACAAAAACAACCAAAAGAAAAACTTTAAAAGGAACAGAAAAAGCTACTGCTGTCATGTCTCAAGTCTGTGTCAATTGCCATAGAGTCCACTTCATCCATTTGTTGTCCATCTGTGGTCCTAAAAGTCGTAGTCTGTGAGTCAGTCTTTCCATAACATGGATTTACCCCACTGTGTCCACCCATTGGGCCTGAGTAGGTAGGTCTTCCGTACCCCATTTCCTTGTGATAGCCTTTTTCCCAGCGACCATGAGTATCTTGAATAGATAAGAGTCCCCAACCTGTATGAATGAATGAATGAATGAATGGTCTTTATTGTCATTGCTACAGTACAGGTACCAAACAACGAAATTTAGGAGGGGTGGCTCCCCTGGTGTTAGGAAAGAAAAGAAAAAAAACTTTTAAAAAAATCACAAGAAGGGAAGGAGCTGGTTTACATAAATAAAGGCTATGTACACTATCCACTGTACTATACTGTACAGATAGACGACTAGGGTTGTCATATTGCACAATAGTGTTATTGCACATTTATTTAAAGTGTCGCAGTTTGCAGGCTTGAAATGTACATGTTTGTGCCTCAGCACTACACCTGATTTTTTCAGTCCAGCAGCTGCCATCAATCCGTCCAGACTGTCCAGGGCCCAGAACCTAGGTCTTTGCTGTGTTCAGGGCCTGGACGGCCCTGTGGTAGAAGCTGTTCTTCAGTCTGTTTGTCCTTGCGGCCAAGGTCCTGAACCGCCTTTTCGAGGGCAGCCGGGTAAAGTGTTCGTACCCAGGGTGGGTTGGGTCCCTGGAGATCTTGGAGGCCTTCCTGAGACAGCGTGTGTTGTACAGCTCTTCCAGAGAGGGGAGGGGGGCGCCGGTGATCTTCTGTGCTGTTCTCACGACTCTCTGTAGCGCATTTCTCTCCGCGGTAGTGCAGCTGGAGAACCAGTTGCAGATGCCGTAGGTGAGGATGCTCTCCACTGCGCCGCGGTAGAAGGTCACCAGTATCTCCTGCTTGCTGTGTTCCTTCCTGAGGACTCTCAGGATGTATAGCCGCTGTTGTGCCTTCTTGATGGTGTCTTTTGTGTTGTCCTTCCAGGTCAGGTCATCCCGCATGTGCATCCCCAGGAATCGGAGGGTTGAGACTCTCTCCACGCTCTCTCCGTCGATGAGCAGGGGCTGGATCTCGGACTTTTTCCTCCTGAAGTCTACAATGATTTCCTGGGTCTTTGACTTGTTCAGCAGCAGGTTGTTAACCTTGCACAGCTTGCTCAGTTGCTCTACCTCATCCCTGTACGCCGCCTCGTCCCCCCCCGAGATGCATCCCACCACGGTGGTGTCGTCTGCAAACTTTACGATGGAGTTGCTGGGGTGGACGGGGGTGAAGTCGTAGGTGTAGAGGTTGTAGAGGATGGGGCTTAGCACGCAGCCCTGGGGGGACCCAGTGCTGAGTCTGAGGGCTGTGGAGGTGTGGGGGCCCACCCGCACCCTCTGGGGGCGGTCGGTCAGGAAGTCCTTGATCCATGCACATATAGAGTGTGGTAGACCCAGGTCTAGTAGTTTGGTCACTAGCCTGTCTGGAAGGATGGTGTTGAAGGCGGAGCTGAAGTCCACAAAGAGCAGTCTCGCGTAGCTGTTTCCCCTCTCCAGGTGGGATAGAGTGGCGTGGAGAGTCGTCGCGATGGCGTCCTCTGTGGACCTGTGGGCTCTGTAGTATCTCATTTTCTGTGTAATTACACATATAGAGCAGCTTGTGATTCATAGGAAATTTGTAACCCAGAATTTCTTGTGTTATCCCATGCAGGGTTTCCGTTAAAAAATTAGTGCCGGTCAACGTGTCCGGGAAGATTTAGCACAGGGGTCTTCAACCTTTTTCAACCCAAGGACCCCTTGGATGAGAGACAAACAGAACAGGGACCCCCACATGTAATATATATAAGCCTATAATAACATTTAATTTGTTTTGTTTTTTCAGATTTTATCCCCTTTTTCACCCAATTTGGTAGCCAATTGAACCCAACCTAGCATCCAATTATCCCCTGCCTATTGCGTAGGATCCGCCGCACGACCCCGTGGCCGGCAGCCCCAGAGGAGGCCGCCAGGCAGACTAGCTGACTGGCTCCTCGAGCCCAGCACCGTTATTCCGGCACCCAGGGGGCGGTGTTGCGCGACGGATCCTTGTCCGGAAATACTCCTATACCGCCCTCGGGAGCGGCCGCCCAATATGCCGCTCCCCGTGTGTGCCCCGGCCATATCCGGATCTGGCGAGCTGGGATTCGATCCCAGTCCCCGGTGGGCAGCTTGCACTAGTGGCCAGTGCTTAGACCGCTACACCACCGCGGGGCACAGCCGCCTATAATAACTTTTATATTTACTTCATTCACCTTTTATTTCACCATATTAACCTATTTATATACTGGGTTATTAGCCTATATGTGTTTATGATTGATAAAACGTTCATGCATAATTATGATTGGTTATTATTATTATTATTATTATTATTATTGTTTTTGTTGTTGTTGTTCTTGATGAGGCTTATATTTTCTATTATTCTTATTTTTCAACAATGAAACTTTTAGCTTCAGGAAGCAAGGTATGCCTACCTCCTGGGTGGAGGTTGTCAGGCAGAGCATCATGTCATATTTGCTCTTCAGGTAGGTGAGGGAGGAGAATCCTCTTTCACAAAGATAAGTTGTTGCAAAAGGCAAGAGGCTCACAATGGCCTTTGCTGTCAGTTGGGGGAAGTATTTCTGGCAATGGATTCAGAACTGGGTGAGAGGCTGTGACTCGTACACATTCTTGTGTGTACTGTCTGTGTTTAGGTCGATCAGCTGATCTTCCTCAGTGGCTGTCAGGTTTGAGCCGTCGGATGCATTGTCTTTGAATGATAACCGTATCCATGTCTTGTGCTTTCTCCAAGACTCAGTCTCAGAAAAGTACTTCTCAAATTGACTTTCGAGTGCCTCCAAGTGATCAACAATTGCGCATTTCACATCAGGCGAGGGCGCATTGAAATGCGCAGCCAGCTCCGCGCGATTTTGGCCAACCAGAATCTCGAGGATAGCTGTGCGTAATTCAAAGACGCACGCCAATACTGATCCACGGGAAAGCCATCTGACCTCGGAATGGTAAAGGAGCGCGTTGTGTTCCTCTCCTATAGCGGCGCATAGAGAAGCAAAGAGGCGGGTTTGTTATTATCAAACTAGTAACTAAATTAGTAACGTTATGCTAGTTATTATTTAACGTTAATTTCGCAATGAAGACCGAACTGCAGCGTTTTAGCCAACACCTAGCTTGCTAGACAGGTGTGTTTTTTTTCCCAGCTGACGTTATGTTAGACTCTAGAATCATGGGCATCATTTATTTTGTAAATTGTTTTTGTCAAAAGTAGCTTATTATTGCCTATTAATGCTTGTACCTTACTCAATATCATTTGTGTTATATATTTTTTTTTGATTATTTTGGTGAAAGTTGTCAATTATTATGACAGAAATTGGCGGACCCCCTAGGGGTCGCGGACCCCCGGTTGAAGACCACTGCTCTAGCACATCCAAAACACGCAGAACAATAACCTTGACTCCCGTCACTGCAGTGGTTTTATTTAGACTAGATCAAACTAAATTAACTGACGAATTTCTCCCTCACAACTACTCCCGAAAGGTACCTTCACTCTCCGCAAGCCACAAACTACTCGCGCTGTTGTGAGACAGGGTTGCCAGATGGGGCGGGTTACCGCCGAATGGGCTACTGGGTTTAGCGGTTATTTTAGCGGACTAGTTAGGCTGTAAATTGTCAATCCCATCTGGCAACCCTGCCGCTGTTTGTTCATCACGTAGGCTAGTCTACACATTAATAATCAAATTTAAAAATATAGCCTATATATTCGTCTTTTTAAATTGTATTTTCGTTTTTTTTAGGCTTGTTGTGTCAATGTTATGATTTAAAACTACATTCATATCTCCCCCACAGATTAGTATACCCTCTGTTTCCGCTGCAATAACATCAAATAATGATCTAAAAAAAGACTTAGCACAATCTGGAGGAGCATAAACATTCACCAGAGTTACCATCACATTGTCAAGCTTCCCTTTCACAATAATGTATCTTCCCTCCTCATCTCTTATGTCTTTTTTATACTCAAACTGGACCTGATTTGATATCATAATCGTCACACCCCTTCTGTGACCTCCCTTAAACCAACTACTGTACAGATTCCTAAAACCATATTTCTTTAGCTTATCATGTTCTAATTTGGTAATATGTGTCTCCTGCAGATATATAATTTGGGCTCTGTCCCTCTTAAGTATCGTCATTACCCTGTCTCTCTTCTTGGGGGTATTCAGACCATTAACATTAAGTGACACCAGTCTAACAGTGGTACCCATCTAGTCCTACTTCAGTATCCCTAATAATGGCGCTTTTCCACTACAGGGTCGACCCGGGTCGGCCCTGTTCTTTGGCGCTTTTCCATTGACCGGCCCGGGTCGGCACGGCACGGTAAAATAGTTCTTGTTCGGGATGGGTAGCGAAAGGTACCTTTTTGCCAGGCTGCGTGTGACGTGTGACGCTGCACACCGTTGATTGGTCAATGGAAATCGTCATCCCATGTTCATAGATTTCTTCCCTAACCGCCATCTTTAAATACCACAACAGATTTCGCTCTCGGAAAATGTCACTTACTGTTTCTGTAATAACGTATTAATAAAGATTAGAAAAATTATGATGACCATCATTATCTTAGATTAATGTAATTTCAATGCATCATAGAACTTTTATTTACAACAAGCATAACAAAAAAATCACTATTATGGCAATGTCCTGTGCCTATGCTGTTCCTCAGTCCAGCGGCAGTCAAATGCCGGTAGATTCGCGTCTTGCTCCCTTTAACACATGTCAGCGTTTCCCTGGTTGCGAGATCTAAACTATTAGAACTGAAAGCGGCAGGTAACAGGCACGTAACATCCATATGCTGTATATATAAATAAATATATTTGACTACCAGCAAGACACCGGGCCACTCGTATCTATAATGAACGCGGAGATTGTATGAGCCCCGCGTCAGTCAGCCTTTCCGTAGAAATACATCGCACCGTTATATATCTAACGTTACATGTTTTAAGGCTGATCTGTGCACAGTGGTGTAGTCTAGTTTTTTCTAGTGGGTATACTGTGATTTTGCCCTCCCAGTCAGAGCGACACCTGTCCCGTAGCGACACCCCATAAGCACCACCACACTCACTTATGCATACAGTATGCATCTACACCGGTGTTTGCTGCCTTGGGGGGGGGGGGGGGGGGGGTGGCATGGACTGTACTTGTACATCAAGCTGCCTCACGCTACAGAAACAGGAGATAGGCTCCTGCCCCCTAAGGGCCGTTAGGCTCGAGAACCATCGGTTCTCAAGGCTACTTATGTGGTCTTGACTACATGTCCACTTTCTCACCTGGTTCTTGCTGTCTCTCTGGTGTGCCGACACCATCCTGCTCTCTCTCCTCCTCCTCTCCCTCTCTATCCTCCTCTCTCCCTCTTTTGCTGTCAACCAAAAGGCAAATATAACAACCAGAGTATTTATAATTTAATAAGAGGTATACATTGAATTCATATCAAATCATAACATCATTCTAATTGAATATTGGGTTGCTGTGGAGTCAGATACTGTCTTTACTTACTCTCTCACCTGTAAGAAAATCGTATGTCCAACTACAAAAAACAGACATTTCCAATGAGTGAGGGTTTGTTCCAATGCTTCAATCCACTGTCCATGTACTGTAAATATACCATTATGGTATTACCATAAAGCCCAATTCTAGCAGAATAAGAAAGATTGTATATATACTTTAAGTAAAATAATAAAGTGCATCCAGTTAGCTCTTTAGCTGGCATGTGTGCAGCAGACTAGCTCATCTAATCACCTTTGAGCTAGCTAGCTAGTTCTTTGACACTATTATTCACACCATGAAACTATAATCAGACACTTTCTAATCACAATAATAACGACTAATTTGAACCAACTTTCTCTGTCAGAACACAGTAATTATATTTGCTAACGTTTCAACTTGCTTACTTTCTTCTGCAGAGCTTTCACCCTGCAAAAACTCTCTTGCGTCGCTCGCGCACACAAAACAAAAACAAAACCATTCTCCAGCGGCACGAAGCTGTGTGTGGAGGTCTGGCCCGCCCACCCCAAGGCAATTGTAGGGGAAATACTGAGACTAGCATTCTGAACGACTGGTTATGCGATAACAAACATGTCAGAAAGTTCGAAGTAAGTGCTTCGTAACACAGACGGGGTGAATTTTATGAATAAAAGTGTGAAAGTTCTGTCACAAAACGCCGTTACGTATCCTCGCACATTTTTTAGTGGGTATACGCAAATCCTTGGCCTTTCCTAGTGGGTATACGGCGTAGTCCTGCGTATCACGTAGACTACACCACTGTCTGTGCATGATAATGCTGCATTATGTTGATCTATTTATATTGATCTATTCTTGCCAATTCCTTATTACCAGTGGAAAGGGGGAAGGCTAAAACACTTTGAATGGAATAGATAGGACTTTCCGTTCAATGGAGGAAGCATGATACTCGCTCAGAGTTCATCTCGCTTTTCCCCCCGTTGATGTATTAAACAATCTAAGCAATCTAATCAGAGCAGTTGTTATTGTGTAATATTATTGATGGATGTGCCATTTTTGATGGAGAGCAGTGAGCGGATGACTGGATGTGAGCATGTATTTGACTAATGCCGATAGATTCGCGTCTTGCTCCGAAACCGGAGCTGTCTACAGCGGATTCTACAGCGTTCCTTCAAACTAACGTAATTCATGAACTATATGCCCAATCTAAAAAATTCAAACAGTTTCTGAAAGCAGAGAAGTTGCACTTTTTGAACAGTTTAACTTTTTTAGGCTTATTACGGTAGTTCACCAACAAAAAAAAGCACAGTGCTCAAAGTGTCAGGAGAAATAAAAATAGAATCGTGTCGGCATTTCATGTCATCTAAACTAGTCTACTAGAACTGAAAGCGGCAAGTAACAGGCACTTAACGTTACATGTTGTAAGGCTGATCTGTGCACGATAGTGCTGCATTTTGACATAATTCTTATCGCATTTCCCCCCGCTGATCTGTATAGCGGGGGGAATCTTATGACACGTAACTCCTCCTACAGTCCCGGGTCGCTCAGTATAATGGAGAAGCGTTTCTGAAAGTACGGCACGGCACGGCTCGGATACAAATGCGGCCCGGTTCGGGTCGGTAGTGGAAAAGCGCCATAAGTGACCTGTACAGAAGTAAACTAAGTAAGCAAGTGACTTTTAACATTGCATAATGTAAAATAAAACCTAACAAAAAATAATAATGAGCACTAAAACAGAACATACACTTCTTCCAAAAAAGGGGATGACTTTTTTCCCAAGTCCCATTGGTAGGTCGAGGGGGTATCCTTCCTCTCAGAAAGGGCCCCTCCCTAGGACCGAAATCACACCCTTTCTAAAGGGTTTCACTCCGTCTAGTAATGTCCAACTCTCTTAGTTCAGTCTCTCTCAAACGGCAACTATTACAATTACTTTATTAGAGGTCCGTTGACTGTTTTAAACATACCTTGTAGGCCATCTGGTTGTGTTTCAGTCCCTTCAAGACACCCGCTCATGTCAGCAAATCAGACTCTTTTCCCCCATCGGAAATCCTTCAGCTTCTCCCTGGCGGCAGCGGCGCTCCTCTCCGGCTTGTTTCCCCTCGTCTGCTGCCACTCTGCCCGGTGTCGCGTCTTCTCCCTCTCTGTAGTCGCAGTGCCTTCTCCTGGGAGACCCACCTCGTATCCTCTGCCCGCCATGTCTCTCGCCACGTCCTCTGCGCTGTCATACGTTTTCACTCCGCTTTCCCAGTGGATTCGCATCCTCGCCAGCGGGGTTTGGAAACGGATCTTTTCCTCTTTCAATATCTTCTTTATGGCCGCGTATTCCCTTCTCTTCTGGACCACTTCAGTTGCATTATCATGGTCAAAAAACACCCTCTTCTCACCCACGAGTATTTTCTTCCTCCAAGCATGACTGAGCACCATCTCCTTCGTCTCAAACTGTAGGAAGTTTACCACCATTGACCTGGGGGCTGCGTTCGGAGGTGGTTTCTGCGCCAGGGCTCTGTGTGCTCTCTGTATCTGGAGTGGGGTGTCGCTAGGTAGCTCGAGTTCGGTGGATAAAAAGCGCTCCAGGAACTTGCCAGTCGAATTCTCCTCCGTGCCCTCCGGTATGCCAAAGATCCGAATATTGTTCCGCCTCGACCTCCCCTCGAGGTCCGTTGTCTTCTCTTGCAGTCGTTGTGCCTGGGCCGTCACGTCTAGCATCATCCTCTTAGCCTCTGTCTGCCATTCCTCCAGTTCCGCTATGCGCGCCTGGGCCTCTTCCATGTTGTCACTCTGTATTTTAACGTCGGCATTAATCCCTTCGAATTTGTTGTCGATTTCCCTCCGGAACCTGGCGAGCTCTTCCATCACCTCCCTCTTCACATCGCTTATTCCCTGTTTTACCCCTTTAACTTCTTCTTTAACCTCACTCAGTTGTTTAATTATGGGTGCTAGCAATTCAACAAGTTGGTTCAGGGTAGCTGGCTCTGAACCCGTTCCCTGCTTCTCTCCTCGTGTTCCCTCACTCTTGTCAGGGCCCGAATCTATTTTCTTACTTTTAGTCACCTTTTGGCACGATTTTCTTTATCTAACTGACCTCTTTATTATTTCTCTTCTATATTACCTTGAATATATTTGTTGAAATATGATTTCTAAGGGTTTATTTTTGCCGAGTTGAGAGAGACTGAAAATGTGCGACTAATCACTCCGCCATCATACCGGAAGGCCAAGACAGGGTTTCTAAAAAAGAGCCAGCACAAAAGTCAGTTATATCGCAATTAAATGTCTCCACCACGCGAATATGATTCATTCTTAAGATGAACTGGATGCTTCAACATCCCTCACGTCCTCATTTACAGCAGCTGTGATCTGCTCTCATCTCCTGGCTTCATCTCTTGTGGTCTGAGTGGCCCTTAGTTTACCCATCATCAGAGATGAGCAGATAGACAGAGGTAGACCAGCAGATAGACAGAGGTAGACCAGCAGATAGACAGACAGAGGTAGACCAGCCAGATAGACAGAGGTAGACCAGCAGAGGTAGGCCAATCCCTCCCACCCGATGTACTGCGAGCTGGCGGGGATGAGGAGCAAGTTCAGCCACAGATTTGTTCTCCCCCGTCAAAGTACAAAAAGATTTGGACAGTCCTTTGTTCCAGCTGCACTCCGACTCTACAACCAGGCCCTGCAGGGTGGGGGAGACCTGGAGCTGGAACTTTGGAACTTGGAACTTTTTACTTATTGAGCCTGCACTGTTTTATCTATTTATTTATTGAATGTTTTCTGTCTGCCCTAACTAAGCTGTTTGACAACAAAATTTCCCCATTGGGGACAATAAAGGTTTTCATCATCATCATCATCAGCAGCAGCAGCAGATAGATAGACAGAGGTAGACCAGCAGATAGACAGAGATAGACCAGCCAGATAGACAGAGGTAGACCAGCCAGATAGACAGAGGTAGACCAGCCAGATAGACAGAGGTAGACCAGCAGATAGACAGAGGTAGACCAGCAGATAGACAGAGATAGACCAGCAGATAGACAGAGGTAGACCAGCCAGATAGACAGAGGTAGACCAGCAGACAGACAGAGGTAGACCAGCCAGATAGACAGAGGTAGACCAGCAGATAGACAGAGGTAGACCAGCAGATAGACAGAGGTAGACCAGAAGATAGACAGAGATAGACCAGCAGATAGACAGAGATAGACCAGCCAGATAGACCAGCAGATAGACAGACAGAGGTAGACCAGCAGATAGACAGAGGTAGACCAGCAGACAGACAGAGGTAGACCAGCAGATAGACAGAGGTAGACCAGCAGACAGACAGAGGTAGACCAGCAGATAGACAGAGGTAGACCAGCAGATAGACAGAGATAGACCAGCAGATAGACAGAGGTAGACCAGCCAGTCCACACACACACACACCCACTACTTCTATGACACTGACACACAAAAAGATCAGATAGGACACACACACACACACGCTGACTCTGACAGCAGACTAACAACAGACAGCTGCCCTTCTGAGCTTTGGTCACCTTCCTGAACCATGGACCCTGACCACGACTGGGGAGTGTGGCTGGTTGTGGTTGCGGTCGTGTCGGGTTAATGATGAAGTCACATGTTTAACCCTTTGCCCCCTGGTTCACCCGCTTTTGTCCTTCGACGGAGACGCACGCTTCGTCACTCCATACACAATGTAGCACTGTAGCCCTGAGCACAGAGCCTGGCTGAAGGCAGACAGTGACTTTCACTGCCTCTCAGTTTTGGAGTTGTACAGCCCATCATAAACAGGGCTGTCAGTCGGTTAAGACAATTAGCTGACACATTTTTCCTATAATTTGATGAATCTTAACGATCTTAACGATTCATCTAATGTGGATATGTAATATTTTGGCGTCATAATTGTTCACTTTGCTCTCTCTAGGTTTTCTAAACCTTTCTCGATAACCAACCCAGAAGCGTCTCTCTAACCATGAATAGGGGGAGTAACGGTGAACTTTACAAGTGATTACAACTCTGATTCCTAATCCTAGAAGATAAAGTCTCCTGATACTGTGTGTAAACTACCTCACTGTACTATCTACCTAACTTTACATAGCTCATAACTGTATATAGCCCATAACTGTATATATACCTCTAAACTAAACTGATGTTTACAATACTACCTCTGCACATACTGTATATTGCATAGTTACCAATCACTACAATTCTTGTTCTATTTATATCATGCCCTTATATCACTATTTGCACTTTTGGTTGGATGCTGAACTGCATTTTGTTGTATAGTACTTGTACTCTCCGATGACAATAAAGTTGAATCTAATCTAATCTAATCTAATCTAATCTAATCTAATCTAATCTAATCTAATAAATGACCTGAAATGTAATCCTAAAATGCATCAATTGAATACACACAGAATGACCCCGCTCCAAGACATTAGACCTGTAGAAGGAACTCTGTCTGTCCTATTGACCTGGCCTGGCCTAGCTAGTAATACTACCAGTCTATCCTAACGGATTGTTAGCATGTTGGCTCCTATTTTCGACCTCCGTGGTGGCAGTTTGCCAACGGCGTGCAATGATTTTGTGGCAAGACAATGTGGCTTTCTCCAAAGGTGAGGGGTTGTGGTCTTAATGGAGTCCCATTTGTTACGTGTAGCTGTTTTGTGCTACATTATTCTCAGCAATAACTCAAAGCAGGCCTCATGACCTTTTCACTACACCCCATGTGATTCCCACAGTATAGTTCATGCAATACAACAGTGTTCCCACAGTTGAAGTCCCGTAGCACTTCTGTATCATTTATCAGTCCTGACTTTTAAAACCATATTTCATATTTGTTTAACACTGCTCTTCAGCTGGTAATAGTGTTCCAACTGGAGTTTGGGACCCTCGTGCTCTTCCAGCAGTGTGGACCTGAGAGAGCGATAAAACAAGAAAAAGCCACAACAACAGCCAATAGGAAGACCAGTTCTGCTGGGGTCCACAGAAATAAAGAGTCACAGCTCGTGACGCATTCCTCAGGCCCTTTCCTAACAGGTTCTGCTGATTGCCATCCCCCAAAGACGAAGACCAACGGGGCCGATCGCTTGAACCGAGCTAACCACTGTCGTTGACTTGGCGTCACGAACACGCTTTCACTTTGCTCAATGCCTCGGGCTGATGGATAGAAATCCGATACGCCGAAATGAGTGAATCTACTTTCCAATCCTCATAATAACCCGTGTGTGAACTGGAAGTGGCTTTACTACAAGGGGGCTGACCCAAACCATACTGTCGGATGTGATGTCACCGGGCCAGCCCTAGCTCAGGTTCGACTCAGCCCTGTAGTGTGGAGTCAGGGAGCGAGGTGCGCAGGTGGAGAGTGTGGTTTTAGTGGGAGTGACGCTTGGCCGTATGCCCAGCGAGTCAGGCGGAAAGAGAGAGAGAGTGAACAATTGAGAGCTCATGTTTACATGACCAGACATGTAATCAAGACGGATCAGAGTAGCGTTGGTTTCACACACACACACACACACACACACACACACACACCACGCGCTTGTTAAACTCTAACCAACCGTCCATGATTGAGACATTCCACCTCCGCCTCTCTGAACTGTCTGGTCTGATCTCTGTTTAAGCACGTGCAGCATGACCAATCCCTCTGATTGGGAACAGGGAGGTGGTGTGTCGCCCCTCCGGACCTTGAGGATGTCCACCAGCGGTAGACTCTTACGTCTTCCACATGGGAGAACCTGAGTCCAGACCCTGTCTACCGTACTAGCTTTTACCTGAGTCCAGACCCTGTCTACCATACTAGCTTTTACCTGAGTCCAGACCCTGTCTAACATACTAGCTTTTCACAGTGCTCATGTTTTCAACAGTAGAGAATAGCTACCTGGTCAGACAGAGATGGAGAGAAAGAGGGAGAGATTGAAAGAAAGTGAGACTGAGAGGGACATGGAGAGAGAGAGAGAGATTTCCCTCCTTCATTTCTTAATTTCCGTATCTGGCATTTCCCCCCAAACTGATCTCAGTTTGCGCAAGTTACATGTAGTTCCTGGCAGTAGCAGTATGAGCCTATCAAAAAAGTTGTGTCAGTTCTTGCATAACCCAAGATCCAGGTCTGTGACTTTTAAGCTGTATTTAACGGTCCAAGATTTAAGGCTTAGTACAGGCCTTAGTAGATTTGAGGCCGTATACAGCAACAGAAATCATACATTCAACAAATAACTACATTTATCATGCCACAATGGGACGCTTGGTGGCGTAGCACACTAAGGGTGCGTTCGTAAATTCGCTGAGAGCACCGGAGTGCACACTGGGTTCAACGTCATAAAGGGACCAAGTCATTTGATTGGATGAGAGGCATTCCATGAGTGCCCAGAAATCCGGAGCAAATTTACGAACGCAGCTTAACGCATCAGCCATGTATGGTGATGTTACTGGTGGTGATGATGCTGGTGGTGATGATACTGGTGGTGATGATACTGGTGGTGATGATACTGGTGGTAACATCAGACTGCCAGCCTTTATTCAAGCAACAAAAACAGTACTCTGCAGTACTCAGTGACCAACTGGTTAAAACAATTTAAACAGCAGCATTCAGCATTGTAGAAAAAAAAAAGAGTTACTGGCAAATCAATTATAGGACCCTTTTTAAAAGTATAGCCCGCTGGTGAGACCAGAAACCAGTCGCAGAATCGAAGGAGTGTCAACTCCTTCCATATAATAAAAAACAGTTTAACCATCACTAAATACTTATAATCTGTGGATTGGATGAACTGTTCTCGTTTGTCGGAGGCTACCAGTAAGTGATAATGACTTGTAAACATACTCTCGTTTTAGGACGTGTTCAAAAGCAAGGACTGTGTGTTCATCTAGTTAAGATGGGAGTGGAGGTGAGGGAGCTGATGAACTGGGGCTGGGCTCCCAGAGAGGCAGCGCTAAAGTGAAAACAGACGCGCAAACGGATGCATTCAGAATGTAGTTATGATATAAAAACGCAGTTAGACGTTCCTAGCGATGTACCACTGTTAGCCGCTAGCAGCGTTTGTTGTTGTGGTTTGGTCAGAGTCACTTTTATCCTGTCGCATTCCCATTCGGTGCACCAACATTCAAATACTCGTGTCGTCTTGAATTTCTTTCCGATTTCAATGTCTGACGCATCATTTGAAAGCTTACCATCTGTAGTTTCAGACTATGTAAATAACCGAAAAATTACTTAAGCAAATGGTTTATGATTTCACCAGCTGGCATCATGACATTGTCAGACTCATTACACACAGGTAGTCAACTCTCCTGCTCGTGACCACTGACTACTACTGTTGTCATCACGTGAGTGACACGCCAGATCGCGCACGCGGATCGCAGCCTATTTTTTTTCTGGTGCGATCTGCGATCCAGCATTCAGGACCAATATCGCGGCGATATCCGATATCAATATCGGATCGGGACATCCCTAGTGGTGATGTTACTGGTGTTACTGGTGGTGATGATACTGGTGGTGATGATACTGGTGGTGATGTTACTGGTGTTACTGGTGGTGATGTTACTGGTGTTACTGGTGGTGATGTTACTGGTGTTACTGGTGGTGATGTTACTGGTGTTACTGGTGGTGATGATACTGGTGGTGATGATACTGGTGGTGATGTTACTGGTGTTACTGGTGGTGATGTTACTGGTGTTACTGGTGGTGATGATACTGGTGGTGATGTTACTGGTGTTACTGGTGGTGATGTTACTGGTGTTACTGGTGGTGATGATACTGGTGGTGATGTTACTGTGCTCTGTCAGGGCTGTTCTGCTCTCCCTCCCTCCCTCCAATCCTCTCTGTTCTCTCTATCACAGGGAAGGAGAGGGGGGAGAGAGAGAGAAAGGGCGGGGGGAACCAAACGTTTATATAATAACGGCCCTCTTTGTCCTCCTCCCGACCTCGACAGAGACTGTCACAGCTGATTTGTGTCTTTGTGTGTGTGTGTGTGTATGTTTTAAAGTGTCTCATTCCTTTCCTTGTTTGAGTAGCTTTTTGTACTCTCCCCCCCCCCGTGTGTGTGTGTGTGTGTGTGTGTGAGTGTGAGTGTGTGTTCTGTTACCTACTATGTAAACTCTTGTTGTCCATGGTAACCAACACACACACACACACACACACACCTAGAGCATTCGGTTTACACTATATGGCAGAAGAGATCAGTTCTGTGCCAGAGTTTGTCTGTGTTAAGAGCAGAACACCAATGAGTTGTTTGAGCGTCTGGGAGCCCAGACAGTCTGCGGGTTCCCTGATGAATGGTAATGAGTTATGGTGTGGAATGGTAATGAGTTATGGTGTGGAATGGCCTACGTTTAAAGACGGGGGTGGTTAGGTGGTAGGTTGGTACACTCTTCTAAACCCGTCTGTGAGGAAACCATAGAATTCCTGTTTTACTTGCTCTCTCTCTCTCTCTCTCAATCTCTCTCTCAATCTCTCTCTCAATCTCTCTCTCTCTCTCCTCTGGGTTTCTTACTCTTTTTCTCTCTCTTCTCGCTGCCCTCAGTACTTCCTCACACACTTCCCTACACACACACACACACACACACACACACACACACACACACACACACACACACACACACACACACACACACTGTCCAGTAATACTCGCTGTGCAGTTTTATCACACAGCACTGCAATGCCACAGATGTTTTGAGGGAGCGTGCAATTGGCAGGAATGTCCACCAGTTCATGTTAATTTCTCTACCATAAGCCGTATCAAGTCGTTTTCCAATTCCAATTCCAGTTCACGGAAACGCCTTTGGATACGGCTTATGGTTGAGAAATGAACAATCAACTCACCGGTAACAGCTCTGCTGGACATTCCTGCCAATTGCACGCTCCCTTAAAACTTGCGACATCTGTGGCATTGTGCTGTGTGATAAAACTGCACATTTTAGAGTGGCCTTTTATTGTGACCAGCCTAAGGCACATCTGTGCAATGTTCACGCTGTCTAATCAGCATCTGGATACGCCACACCTGTCAGGTGGATGGATTATCTAGGCAAAGGAGAAGTGCTCACTAACACAGATTAAAACAAATCTGAGAACACAATTTGAGAGAAATAGGCCTTTTGTGTGACATAAAAAAAAGTCTTAGGTCTTTAATTTCAACTCGTGAAAAGTTGGAGCAAAAACAAAAGTGTTGCGTTTATATTTTTGTTCAGTGTATATATATCTATATATATATAGATATATATACTGTATATATATACACACACACACACACACACACCAACTCACACACACCTCCCACCTAGAGTCAAAGAGAACAGGAGAGAGTGTGATCTAGTCACAGCTGAAGACCCTGTTGAATGAACTTAACTGTCATGTGGCCACACACACACACACACACACTGGAATCTCCTCAGTCTTAGACCACATTCCTCCACCGCTCTGGTCCCCCTCTCCTCCTCCTCCTCAGAGCTGACAGGAGGAGGTGGTCTGGTCCTCTCCTCTCCTCCTCCTCCTCAGAGCTGACAGGAGGAGGTGGTCTGGTCCTCTCCTCTCCTCCTCCTCCTCCTCAGAGCTGACAGGAGGAGGTGGTCTGGTCCTCCTCTCCTCCTCCTCAGAGCTGACAGGAGGAGGTGGTCTGGTCCTCCTCTCCTCTCCTCCTCCTCAGAGCTGACAGGAGGAGGTGGTCTGGTCCCCCTCTCCTCTCCTCCTCCTCAGAGCTGACAGGAGGAGGTGGTCTGGTCCTCTCCTCTCCTCCTCCTCCTCAGAGCTGACAGGAGGAGGTGGTCTGGTCTAGGGCTGCAACAACGAATCGATGAAATCGATAAAAATCGATCGACGAATTCCATTATCGATTCGTCGGGTCTTGTTCCATAACAAACCTACTTCCTGTTGATGCACGCCACGCTGTCTTGCCGAGACAGCCACGCTGTCTTGCCGAGACAGCCACGCTGTCTGCTGTCTGGACATGCTAGTGAGTTAGCTAGCAGGGTTAGCTCGCTGCTGCCGCTAGCTGACTGTCACTACGCTGCTCGTCCAGCTGTAGTCTGCGTAGCTGTGCTGAGAACCAGAGCACTAACTATGTTTCTATAGAGGAGGGTTACAGCTAACTATGTTTCTATAGAGGAGGGTTACAGCTAACTATGTTTCTATAGAGGAGGGTTACAGCTAACTTCCTATTGTTTTATTATATCAGCCCTGCCATGGTCTCCTGCTCTCCATGCAAATGCGTTAGTGTGAGTTCTGGCGAAGCGTCAGCTAAATGACTGTAATGTAATGCGATAGCCAGTGAGTGTTTGCTCGCATTCATGAATTCAATATTGCATGACAAGTGTATTTAGCTAGCTGGCTAACGTCAGTGGTAGAGCAGAGGTGATAAGCTAAAAGCTAGCTAGTGGTAGCCTACCAAGCTACCCGTGAGTTAGAGTGAGGCACTGACTGTCGCCTAGCCTATTGTATGGAGTGAGAGGAGACATTGCATTGTTTTGGAGCATATCTGTTATATAAAAACATTAGTGTCTTGTCTGTAGCCTATATTCCACTTTGGGTTACTGACCTTAACATTAAGCAAAGTTATTACCTAAAACAATGCATGTATTGAGCTAGAGTTCAACTACTTTATTGAAACAATCTACCGCCATAGTCCATGGCCTGTTGTTAAACCTATTTGATGTAGCAAAGCCTTTTTTATTTATATTATTTTTTATTTTTTATTAATACTTATTCATTTTGCACATGTATATGTATAGGCCTGGCTGATTTAGAAAACATAAAATAAAATTAGCAAAAAAACCGAAAAAATAATCGGCAGATTAATCGATTATCAAAATAATCGTTAGTTGCAGCCCTAGTCTGGTCCTCCTCTCCTCCTCCTCAGAGCTGACAGGAGGAGGTGGTCTGGTCCTCCTCTCCTCCTCCTCAGAGCTGACAGGAGGAGGTGGTCTGGTCCTCTCCTCTCCTCCTCCTCAGAGCTGACAGGAGGAGGTGGTCTGGTCCTCCTCTCCTCTTCTCCTCCTCAGAGCTGACAGGAGGAGGTGGTCTGGTCCTCTCCTCTCCTCCTCCTCCTCAGAGCTGACAGGAGGAGGTGGTCTGGTCCCCCTCTCCTCTCCTCCTCAGAGCTGACAGGAGGAGGTGGTCTGGTCCTCTCCTCTCCTCCTCCTCCTCAGAGCTGACATGAGGAGGTGGTCTGGTCCTCCTCTCCTCCTCCAGAGAAGAGGGGTGGAGGAGAGAGGACGAGAGCGGTATAGGACAGACCTCCGTGCCTGACTCTTCCTCCCCCCTGGACCCCCAGCCTGGGTACTGTAGCACAACACCACCCCCTGCTGGTCAGGAGAGGGATGACCCCCAGTGGTTTCTATTGCCATTACCATTCAGTACTGTAAAAACATGTGGAGGCCTCAGAGTCCACCAACAAGAGGGGTGCCTCACCATGAAGACACAGTCCAACTCTGACTTCTGAGTAGTTAGAATAATAGATTATTCTTTTATTTTTTTTACTGATTTATTGCCATGCAGATAATTGTTGGAATGTGGTATTTTTGCTCTAAGCACAGGGTCGCCCATATTCGGCACAATAATAATAATAATAATAATAATAGTAATAGCAATACATACTGCATATGCGGGCAAGTTCAATGGCCTCATGTTGTCCCTCCCCCTTATCTCCGCAGGGCCAATCAGCAGCATCCTGGTGAACAAGTATGGCAGTCGACCAATCATCATGCTGGGAGGCTGTCTGTCAGGGTCAGGCCTGATCGCTGCCTCCTTCTGCAACACCGTGGAGCAGCTCTACTTCTGCGTGGGCGTCATAGGAGGTGTGTGTGTGTGTGTGTGTGTGTGTGTGTGTGTGTGTGTGTCGTGAGGAGGGTTGTAAGGGACGGAACCATCAGGAAACATGAACCACGTGTGTCTGTCTGTCTCTGTCTGTCTGTCTGTCTGTGTCTGTCTGCCTGTCTGTGTCTGTCTGCCTGTCTGCAAAACTTGAAAATACGACTTACGTAAGCCATTATTTTAAGAAGGCGACGATATTAAACATAATATTAACGTATTTCTAAAAGTGGCTTATCTCGTGTCGAGTGTCGTAAACGTTTCACCTCCTCGATCTCCCCCCCCCACCCCCCCCCCCCCCCCTCAGGTCTGGGCCTGGCGTTCAACCTGAACCCGGCCCTCACCATGATCGGCCAGTACTTCTTCAAGAGGCGGCCCATCGCCAACGGCATCGCCATGGCGGGCAGCCCCGTGTTCCTGTCCACACTGGCGCCCCTCAACAGCTGGTTCTTCGTGCAGTTCGGCTGGCGGGGGTCCTTCCTGATCCTGGGGGGTCTGCTGCTGAACTGCTGCGTGGCTGGCTCTCTCATGAGGCCCATCGGCCCCAGACCCCAGACCCCCGCAGAGCTGAACGACGCAGATGCAGAGCTGAACGACTTTAAAGCGGCCAAGGTACGAGCACACACACACACACACACACACACACACACTCACCCTACTCCTACTACTCACCGGGACCAACTCACCGGGACCAACCAGACAGTAGGTTCTGAACCAACCAGACAGTAGGTTGTTCTGAACCAACCAGACAGTAGGTTGTTCTGAACAAACCAGACAGTAGGTTCTGTATCAACCAGACAGTACGTTCTGCCCAAGTAACGCACGTCCACTTTAACCCAGATGATCTGAGTCTCTGGCCCGTCTGTTAGAAACACTGGACAAACAGTGGCGTGTCATCTCTGTCTGCCCGCCATGCTGCATGACTGATTTGACCTCATTCAAGATTCGTATTTTGTGTCCTTCTTGTCTACCTTTGCAAAGTATTCAGACCCCTTCAGTCTTTCCACATGTTGTTGTGTTATAGACTCCATTTAAAAGGGATTAAGATAAAAAATGATTTGCCATCAATCCACACACAATACCCCAGAATGACGAAAGCGAAAAAAACATGTTTTTCTGGGTCTGAATACTATCTGGAAGGCACTGTATGTTGATGTTTTGCATCTTTACCATGTGTAAAAATCCCCATGTATCTCTGTCTCCTGTAAACCCTCACCCACACCCCTCACCCCTCACCCCTCACCCCTCACCCTCCCCCTGCCTCTCATCCTTCCCCTCACCCCTCACCCCTTCCCCTCACCCTCCCCCTCCCTCTCATCCTCCCCCTCCCCCTCATCCCTCACCCCTCACCCTCCCCCTCCCAGGACGGAGTCACCCCCCCGGAGCCCCCCCGGCGCACGCTGATGCAGCGCGTCAACGCCGTGATTGACCTGACCCTGTTCACGCACCGCGGGTTCCTGCTCTACCTGCTGGGTAACTGCATCATGTTCTTCGGCCTGTTCTCGCCCCTGGTCTTCCTCTCCAACTACGCCAAGTCCAAGGACATCAGCAAGGAGCGCGCCGCCTTCCTGCTCTCCATCCTGGCGTTCGTGGACATGTTCGCCCGGCCCTCCATGGGCCTGCTGGCCAACACGCGCTGGGTGCGGCCCAGGATCCAGTACTTCTTCGCGGCGTCGGTGCTGTACAACGGCGTGTGCCACGTGCTGGCACCCCTCTCCACCGACTACACCGGGTTCGTGATCTACGCCGTGTTCTTCGGGTTCGCGTTCGGTTGGCTCAGCTCGGTGCTGTTCGAGACGCTGATGGACCTGGTGGGGGCCCAGAGGTTCTCCTCGGCCGTGGGGCTGGTCACCATCGTGGAGTGCGGGCCCGTGCTGCTGGGACCGCCGCTGCTGGGTACGTGGATGTGTGTGTGCTAGGGGTGCAACGGTTCAGTTGGTCCACGGATCGGTATGAACCTCGGTTTTTGGGTCACAGTTTCGGTTCGGTTTCGGTATGTGTTTTTGTGCGTAAGAAGAAAAAAAAAATCCAACTGTTTATTTACAAACTGTTAGGGTTAGGGCTTATACTTATGGAACTTTAACATTTAGACACATTCCAGAATATGACTGGTATATTGTATAATATAAATATATATAAACAAAAAACACTTTCAAATGTAAAAAAAAATCTATAAACACGTTCAAATGTGACTTGTACTGAAACTACAGATTGTAAGCTTTCAAATGATGTGTCATACATTGAAATCCAAAAAAAGATCATTTGAATGTTGTTTCAGGCACATATTGGACTAAACTGGCTGTAATGAAACCGGAAAAAACTAACGCTGCTAACAGCTAGCGGCTAACAAAGCACATCGCTACGAAGGTCTAAACTGTATTTTAATAACATCACAACATGTTGATAGAACATCATCATGCTAAAAACTCCTAACTACACATAATTAGATGATCACACAGTCCTTGCTTTTGAACACGTCCTAAAATGAAAGTATGTTTACAAGCCATGTGTCACTTACCGTTAGCCTCAAACAATAACAATGAATCCATTCCACAAAGTATATATTAAGTGATCCGTAAACTGTTGTTTATTACATAGAGTGGGCACTTCAAACTTCAATTGGCGTGTTATAAAAATTAAAACAAATATGACATCTTGGCAAAAAAACTAGAGCTATTTATAGCCGTTTCACACGAGTGGTTTACGGTTTCACCAGCCGCTGTCACAAATGTAAAAGTGCCTCTTAGGCTTGACGACTGGTATAGGAAAGGAAGAAATGAAAGTAAAAATGCACTTTAGCCATGACAGCTGTACCAGCTGTAGTCCATATACGCATTATGCGCATATTATGCTCATATACGACACGCGTGAAGCATTTCTGCGACACGCGTTTCTGTTCACTGTTTTTGTTCCTTCATCGCTGTATTCAATGCCAAAACCAGAATGAATGACCCCACAACGCAGATTTGTAGCAATCCGGGGCTTCCTCAAACTGTTGTCATGTTCTCAACTCTGCTCGCCATGAACAAATATTTGAACAAGAAGCAACTGCGTTCCAGACCAACTCCACCTCCGACTTTGAATGAAACGCAGCATAAACCGAAAACCGCCACGGTTCACTAGTGTATTGAACAGTGGAAGGCAAACCATAACGTTCAATATAAAACCGAGAACCGTTGCACTCCTAGTGTGTGTGTGTGTGTGTGTGTGTGTGTGTGTGTGTTATTGGGTGATTTTGTGTGTGTGTGTGTGTGTTATTGGGTGATTTTGTTTGTGTGTGTGTGTGCGTGTGTGTCTGTGTGCGTGTGCGTGCGCGTGTGTGTATTTTATTGGGTGTTTTTGTGTGTGTGTGTGTATGTTATTGGATGATTTTGTGTGTGTGTGTGTGTGTGTGTGTGTGTGTGCTCGACGAGAAATCTCACTAGCATGTGACGCTGCAACTCACATACGTACCGTATATGAAAATGACACAAACCTCCCCCCCTCTCTCTCTACCTCCCCCCCTCTCTCTCTACCTCCCCCCCTCTCTCTCTCTACCTCCCCCCCTCTCTCTCTCTACCCCCCCCTCTCTACCTCCCCCCTCTCTCTACCTCCCCCCCTCTCTCTCTCTACCTCCCCCTCTCTCTCTCTACCTCCCCCCCTCTCTCTCTCTACCTCCACCCCTCTCTCTGTACCTCCCCCCCCCTCTCTCTCTACCTCCCCCCCTCTCTCTCTCTTCCTCCCCCCCTCCCCTCCGCAGGCCGGTTCTACGACACGTATGGTAACTATGATTACACCTACATCAGCTGTGGGATCCTGCTGATCGTGGCCAGCGTGTTCCTGTTCGTGGGCATGGGCATTAACTACCGCCTACTGGACAGAGAAAGGAAGGAGGAGGAGAGGAGAGAGAGGGAGGCGCCCAAGGAGGAGTGTGCGGCCATGCTGGCCCCCCCGGCTGCCTCCAAAGAAAAGGAGGAGGAGGAGGAGGAGGAGAAGGAGAAGGAGGAGAGGAATAGCGTAGCTCCACCACCTGTGAGGAGCGAGGATGTTTCCAAGATGGATGAGGACACAGTATAAAAAGACTGACGTGGACTCTAGTTAGACACGCGCACACACACACACACACACACACACACACAAGCACACACACACACACACACACACACACACACACTCTCCAGAGAGACACATACCCTCCAGAAAGTACAGTTTCACACACATGCGTAGATACACCAGGAACACGTTTGTGATGAGAGAGATCCGGTTGCATTTGGGTCTGAACATTGCTTGTAATGTTAACCTGTGATATAAGCCATGTGTCACCATAGAGACACATGCCTTTTGGTGAACAGTCCTACACACACACACACACACACACACACACACACACACAAAGTCATATCCCGGAGCTAGGGCTTTGGTTCACCTGCTGGCTCCCTCAAAGCCCTACAATGTGATGTTTAATCCGCGGTGACATTTGGGGACGGTTTAAACACTGTAAAAAATTGGATACCGCCCAACCCTACTCTGTGAAAGCACTCCTTTATCTCATCCAGAAGACACAGTTTCACACATATGTAGACACACACATACACTAGGGCTGCACGATTTGGGGAAAAAAATCGAATTGCGATTATTTGGACAGATATCGCGATTGCGATTAATTTGCGATTTTTTTTTTTTTAAATAGCAAAAAAAAAAAAAAAAAAAAAAAGGGAATTTTTGTAAAGTGTGGCCATATCTCCGGCTAGGAAGGTCGTATCAACGTGCAGTTTGTTTGTACGTCTTCAGGGGACTTAGAGGCTCCCTCCTCTAGCACCCCCACAGCCCGAGCTACGAGTGAAAGAACTAAACTTACATTGGGTTGCTTTAAAGTTGGGTTGCTTTAAAATCAAGCTTCAGATTAAAACATGTGATGGAGCATTACTAACCTGACTCAGGTGGTTTGTTTCACACATTCTAGGAAAGCTTAATTGGAAGCTGTTTGGAAAAGGGCAGGTACTTTCAAAAAAATACTTGGCAGGTGATTGGATGAATCTATCTATCACCTATTTTCAGAGAGCATTACCACATGATACCATCAAACTATTAACTGCTCTAATTCTAATGCAAGGATGAGAACTTAAAAGATATGAATTGGGACAACATATTTATTTATGTTTTTTTTAAACAGCAACACCATTTTGTTTCTCTCAACAAGTGTCTTTTTTTTACGTTCATTGACGTTGACGTTCATTGACGTTGAATCCGACGCGCTGTATGACGTATCCCATACGGGTAGTGGTGTTTCTCAACCCTCTCCTCGGGGCGCCCCAGCCGCTCCACATATTTGATCTGTTCCACCACCAGCACACCTGATTCAACTAATCAAGTCCAAAGCAATTATGATTTGGACTTGATTAGTTGAATCAGGTGTGCTGGTGGTGGAACAGATCAAATATGTGGAGCGGCTGGGGCGCCCCGAGGAGAGGGTTGAGAAACACATAGTGAGTTGGACTTGTGATCGGAAGGTTGTGAGTTCAAATCCCGCCTGAAACCACACCACTACTAGTGTGCCCTTGAGTAAGGCACTTAGCCCTCAGTTACTCCAGGGGGAATGTCCCTGTAATTCGTAATTGTAAATCGCTTTGGATTAAAAAAGCGTCTGCTAAATGGCTAAAAAAAATAAATAATAGGCAAATCGCAGGCTTTGCGATTAGCTAATCGCGTCATTTCAAATCGCGATTTCGATTTAAAATCGATTAATCGTGCAGCCCTAACATACACACACACACACACACACACTCCTCTTCCCACTCCACCAGGGCTCTGTCACTTCTAGAACCATTATACAGTATGTGAAGGCTCTGCTGTCCTCCAACCCTGTTAATGCCATACGGAGCGTGTTTGGTGTGTGTGTGTGTGGTTGTGTATGGAGGGTGTTTGGTGTGTGTGTGTGGTTGTGTATGGAGGGTGTTTGGTGTGGTGTGTGCGGTTGTGTATGGAGGGTGTTTGGTGTGTGTGTGTGGTTGTGTATGGAGGGTGTTTGGTGTGTGTGTGTGGTTGTGTATGGAGGGTGTTTGGTGTGTGTGTGTGGTTGTGTATGGAGGGTGTTTGGTGTGTGTGTGTGGTTGTGTATGGAGGGTGTTTGGTGTGTGTCTGTGGTTGTGTATGGAGGGTGTTTGGTGTGGTGTGTGTGGTTGTGTATGGAGGGTGTTTGGTGTGTGTGTGTGGTTGTGTATGGAGGGTGTTTGGTGTGTGTGTGTGGTTGTGTATGGAGGGTGTTTGGTGTGTGTGTGTGGTTGTGTATGGAGGGTGTTTGGTGTGGTGTGTGTGGTTGTGTATGGAGGGTGTTTGGTGTGGTGTGGTTGTGTATGGAGGGTGTTTGGTGTGTGTGGTTGTGTATGGAGGGTGTTTGGTGTGGTGTGTGTGGTTGTGTATGGAGGGTGTTTGGTGTGTGTGTGTGGTTGTGTATGGAGGGTGTTTGGTGTGTGTCTGTGGTTGTGTATGGAGGGTGTTTGGTGTGGTGTGTGTGTGGTTGTGTATGGAGGGTGTTTGGTGTGTGTGTGTGTGTGTGGTTGTGTATGGAGGGTGTTTGGTGTGTGTGTGTGTGGTTGTGAATAGAGGGTGTTTGGTGTGTGTGTGTGTGGTGGCTACGAGGCCTCCTAGACAGCGTTCAGGCCTGCTGGGTCCACTCAGACTGGACCGGTCTGGGCTCTGCTCAGCTTGGCAGATCAAGCGGGCCATAGGATGATCAAGTGTATCGCTGCTCACAGTGTTAAACATCAGTATCACAAACACACACACACACACACACACCTGAGTGTTTTATATCATTAGTGATTCATACTCAATTAGTGTTAGGTGTGTGTGCGTGCATGCGTGTGTGTGTGTGTCGTTCCCGTGGGGACAGTGCCAAACAGACCAGTGATCTCCCTGTTTGATTTGATCACAGCCTGTTGACCCGCTGAACATGGTCACTCACAACCTGCTGAACATGGTCACTCAGAACCTTTTGGATGGAGCAGCTCAGGAAGCTTTTGGACTTGGCACAGATGCACACATTTACAGGCGTGTGTGTGTGTGTGCACGCGTGTTTGTGTGCGAGTGCAAGCGATCGTGTGTGTGTGTGTGTGTGTGTGTGTGTGTGTGTGCGCGCGTGCGTGTGTTTGTGTGCGAGCGTGTGCGTGCAAGTGCCAGCGATCGTGTGTGTGTGTGTGTGTGTGTGTGTGTGTGTGTGCTCATTCCTATGTGAGTAAAGCGGCGTACCTTTTGAGACTCAGTGGAAGCACTTTCACTTTTCACTTTTTTCTTTTTCCTCAAGTCGTCCCATTCAGTCAGTCAGAGTTCTCTGGTGTCCTGGGTCCTGTCAGCAGGTAGCTGTAGCTGCACCTCTGTCTTGGTTGATGTGGAGCCATCCTATCTAGAAGTGTGTCTTAAGGAGACCTATCACGGGTCACGTTCGATCCGCAATGATCGTATATAATAAGTCAGTTGTTGGATTTAGAAATGTGTCAATATTATGCTGCATTCATGCCAACTCAGCAACTAGGCAACTCAAGACCTTCCCGACTAGGAACCCTGTGGTAGAAAAGTGATTCCCGAGGTTTCCCTACTGGGGAGAGAGTATCAGAATCACTTGCGTGAACGTGAACTCTGAGGGGTCTGAGTTTCCACAGATGTCACCGTTTGTTTTCAGAACAACTGCGGACGCTCTGATCGGAACCAGTCAAGACTTGTTGTCTGACGTGTCTTTCCAGTTATCAGCAGCAGAGGGCAGTATCGCTCCTCATAGCGTCGATGACCTTCCCTCACTCGATGACCAACCCTCACTTGGGGTTGCTCTCAGGAGCGGCGTTTCTCCTAACAATCTAATCTCTTTCCTCAGTCAGACCTGGTTTCCCTCCGTGTGGAAGTGACATCTCTGGGCTACTGGGTCATGTGACTCCTTGTGTTGTCCATCTTGCCCTTTGCTGAGCACACCGGACTCTGTCTGTTATACTGATCAGAACACAGCCTTTGTGTGTGTGTGTGTGTGTGTGTGTGTGTGTGTACGTGTGTGTACGTGTGTGCACGTGTGTGCACACTCCCGTTCGTATGCGCACGTGCAGCCGTTTCCTCTGTCGCAGACACTCCCACTTCCCCCACGGTGGCTGGTGTAATCTTTAATGATGTCCCCTTTTTTCGAGGGGGACACACGTCCCACATGCTAAAGCAGCATGTAAAAACAGTCCTTTTTACTGCTGTTGAAAAGCAGTGCACTTTATATTCACATCGACACAGACAGACACAGATCAACACAGACACTCCCTTTTCATGGAAGTCAGTCAGGTAATAGAGGAAAAAAACAAACCCTTGTTGGGATAGTCATCTTTTGTACCGTATTTAGCCGATTTGTAGATGACTCGTCTATGAAGGGTATACTTCCGTATGCCACAGTGTTTTTATTTTTAGAAGATTGGTGATGAAGAAGCCAATTACTGAATGTAACTAACACATTTCAGACACATTAACAAAGCAAGAAATTATGTCATGTTTTCTTTTTCTAAAACAATGTTGTTGGTTATATGACTGAATGCACCGCCCCCCAGTGGCCAGGTGGCCTGTTTGGAGAGAGGCAGGGGAGTTTTAACGCTGCGTTCACACTTCGCTCGGAAATGTCCGACTGTTTCGAGTCGGGGGAAACTCGTTCCTACACGGATGGTACTACGGGCTTCCCACTCAAAGAGTATCAGAACCAACGAATAGGAAGCTCTACACAAATGACTTCACCTTCATCTGAACACAGAGGTTCAGAGTTTGAGTTGAATGCAGCGTCATCGGTACTCTGTGGGATGTCCAGTGCCCTCTGGAAGTATGTGAAGCATTTTTTCTATTTTTTTTCTTTTTCTTTCTTTTGGCTCTATACTCTAAAAGTTTGGATTTGAACTCAAACAATTGCGGTGAGGTTAGGGTTGGGTGAGGTTAGGGTTAGGTTAGGGTTAGGTGTTTCTGGTTAGTAAGATGTGTTCTGTCACATCATTCGCGCAGACATGAGAGCAGTCAATGTCGTTGTATGGATTCTAGGCTTTTGCATTTGCCTTTGGAGTCTGCTGTTGGTGTCTGATAACATGAGGACCAAAGAGGTCGCCGAAAGTCAAGGCAGTCATTATGAAGCTGAAAGGTCAGATAAAATCGAGCAAACAGCCAAAACCTGATGCTTCCAAAAAATGAACAGTTTAAATGGAAGAAAGAACAAGCACTGGTGAGCTCAGCAAACGCCAGCTGGATGGTAGACCTAGGAGGACGTCTACCGTGGTGCTCACCATCATTAACAACAATCCAACAATCCAACCAGCTGTCAGACAGATCAGGAATGCTCTCCGTCCGCAGCAGACTTCACCAGCCCAACTGCAGAGGCTACACCGTAAGGTGCAAGGTCCACTAGCTAGCCTCAAAAACACCATGGCTATGCTGTGGACATAAGACGGAAGATGTTCAGTACCAGAGTGAATGCAAGAGGAACAGACCTCCTCAGCTTAACACTAGAACAGCCGTGCCCTTTTCAATGCTAAGCTGCTATTTACACACAACGACCACTAGTTGGCCGCTTGTAAATTGGCCTGCTTCCTACACAGAAAAACTGCAAAATAGTTTCATACTAGCTTATCCTGATGTGATTTTGAAAATGTAAGGATACTGGGTGGTAGAGCACACATATCTAGGAAAAGTCATGAAAGGAGGGTCCTGAAATTTGATCAAGTGCAAAGATATAACAATGTTACTCACAGTAAAAAAAAGTACCCTCATGGCTGATTAAGTGTTAACTGATGTAGCTGCTGAGCAGAATGAAGTCTGAAGTGTACAGAGACATCTGGTCTCATCCAGTACAAGCAAAGTCATCGGACGGCGCTTCTTCACACAGTAAGACGATGACCCCATAGCAACTAGGGAGTTTTTCATGGCCAAAAATTGGAAAGTCAATAATTCATTTTAAATCCGATTTAATATGCATTTCATTTCCGGAAGATAAGATTGTGGTCAAAAGAAATACCTAAAAACAAACAACAACTGAAGATGGCTGCAGTACAGGCCTGACAGAGCATCACCATGGCTGCAGTACAGGCCTGACAGAGCATCACCAGAGAAGACACCCAGTGTCTGATGGGGTCAGTGGCGTCACAGACTTCAGGCCCAATGGTGAAACCAATATGCACACACATTGTTTGATTTAAAATCCAAACCTTTGGAGTATAGACCCAAAGGAAGAAACAATTCTTCACTCTCCCATCACTTACAGTAAAACATATGGTATAAGTGCAGCCTTCCCTCCCTTCCCCTGCCCAACTTGCTTGCTCTCGAGGCCTCAGAAAAGTCCCTAATCTCTCAGGATAGACATTGACCTGGGGTCTGGAAGATAATCTCTCAGGATAGGCATTGTCCTGGGGTCTGGAAGATAATGCCATTTGTAGACCGGTGATTCTGTCAATTTGATTGGACAGCCTTGGAATAGGATAAAGCAAGATGGCCGCCTACAGACTTCCACCTGTCCAGTCATGTCAAATCAGTGATACCATGGTTCCATTCCAGAAAGTATCGTAGTTCCGTCCAAACCTACCCTTGTGTGCTCCCCATACCAGACCTGAAGGGACTGGGACGGACGTCAGCTGCCCAGTCAGAGCTGTGTCGATGACACCAGAGGAGGCTAGGCGGAGGTAGACATCAGAGGACAGGCTCGCTGTAACGCACGGAGCGGAAACGTATATGTTTGATACCGTTCCTTATTCCGTCCCGTGTGTTACCACGAGCAATGTCCCCCTCCGGGTTTTTTTCCGATCAAGAGTTCCGTCAGACCTGTGAAGGGGAGCGAACGAAGGGCAGGTCTAAGGGAACGACTTTCCGGAATGGAACGCAGCCCCAGGTTTGGAATGGAACGCAGCCCCAGGTTTGGGTTTAGGGAGAGAGAGAGGGGAGAGGGGGTGGTGTGAAGGATTGGAACTGAACTGTTATTAATGATGTTATGAATGATGAGGAGGCCCTGCAGAGGGGCCTTGCGGTGACGAGTGGCCGGGAAACTTTGCTACAGAGCGTCTCTCTGTTAGAAACAGAACAAATTAAATGTAGTATTTTACTAGAGGTGTTTTATTGTCAGCTGTGATGATTGTTTGTATGTCTGACGATGTCCTGTTTGTATGAATGTCGAGGAAATTAATAAACCGTTTTTAAACACAAAGCTCTCTCATTGTGTGTGTGTGTGTGTTGGCATGAGAAAGTACTGTATGGGTGTCAATGAGTGACGTGTAGGCGCCAGACAGACGGGATCAAAGTTGTTCCGTGAGTCTTGGAAGGAAGAACAGGAAGAATTGAGTGTCTGGCTACGTGAATCATACAGAGATGGTTTAAATGCTTTCCTGTCACATTGTCCTTTCCACAGGACACAACAGTAAGTAGCCTTGAGAACCAATGAACCGATGTTTCTCAAGCAGCCCTTAGGGCAGGAGCCTATCTCCTGTTTCCGTAGCGTGAGGCGGCTTGATGTACAAGTACACCCCCCTGGACATGATGCTGGTATGTCGCAGGGTCTTACCCCCCACCACCCCACCAATCCAACCCTTAATGCTGAAAAACAAGCCGGGAGGCCTTGGGTACCATTATTAGTCTTTGGTACGACTCGGCCATGGATCAAGCTCACAACCTCCCATTCTCAGGGCGGAAACTCTAACCTCAAGGCCACTGAGCTGGTCATACAGGACACTGAGCTGGTCATACAGGACACTGTCACCAGTAGCCAAGCTTCAATGAAGCACGCCATGAAGTACGTAGGCTGAGACTTCAGGGCAGTGAAGCGGTGCAACCGCATAGCAGAGGCCTTAACGAGTTCGTTTTTTTTTTTATTGTTCTTTTACGTATTTTATTCATGGTTATTTGTTGTTATTATTGACATATTTAATGGTATGAATGATGCTCTATTCACATATAACAAATGACTTAATTGTGAAACACTTGTATCAATCAACTGTACACTCAATTTAAAATGGATTAAATTCAAAATAATCCACACACAATACCCCAGAACAACAAAGTGAAAACACGTTTTCCAAAATGTCAGTAAATGTTGAATACAAGAAATACCCCATGTACGTAAGTATTCAGACCCTTTGCTATGATACTCTTGAAATGTGCTCAAATGCAAAAATGTCATCTACAAATGACTCAATAAGTTGAATTGACTCCATCTTAATTCAAGGATAATAGTTCATGTAATTTTGGAATGAATATCTGTTTTTATAGGGTCTCTGATTTGCATAGGAATCAATTCCACACTGTGTAGATGATCTAGATACAGTATGTTAGATGTGGTCCTGGTTAGGGCTTGACGGGCCGTGACACTGGTCTGGATGCCCCGCTCTGCTGCCCCTCCCTGTCTGACTCATCTGTCTGTCCAGCTTCCTCATTCGTTACACTTTCTTTTTTTTCTCGTTAATCGAAAGACAAACAAAACAGAACTTCCCTCCTTTCTCTGTTCTCACTGTCCTCCCTCCTCCCCCTCTTCCTCTTTGTAATCAGATGGGCTTCGATAGGAGGCACAAACAAATGCAGATTCCCTTCCTGTGTGTGTGTGTGTGTGTGTGTGTCTGTCTGTCTGTCTGTCTGTCTGTCTGTCTGTATATCTATCTGTATGTGTCTGTGTGTATCTGTGAGCAGTGGCGGACTCGGGCTGTTTGAAGGGCAGGGGCGAAAAGAAAAAAAGGGCACCTACTGCACAACATGGGACCCCCATCAGTGCACATGGTCAAGTTTAGACCATTGGAAGGGCAGCCAATAGGGCACATCCTCTAATTTTGCCACTCAAAAGGGCACTTTAGTGCGATGTTTTTCAACTGTGGGTCACATGGTCAAATTTAGACTATTGGAGGGGCACCAATAGGGCACGTCCTCTCATTTTCGCCACTCAAAAGGGGCATTTTTGCCACTCAAAAGGGCACTTAAGAGAGACGTTTTTCAACCGTGGGGGCACCAGGAGGGACGGTTGCCCCCCCTGACTCCGCCAGTGTCTGTGAGTGTGTTTCACTAAGTCTATTATTAATTACAAATCTTCTTATCTCTGTCCCGATACACTCCTGTCTGTGTTCTATCCAATCACATTCTCCTGTCTGTGTTCTATCCAATCACATTCTCCTGTCTGTGTTCTATCCAATCACATTCTCCTGTCTGTGTTCTATCCAATCACATCCTCCTGTCTGTGTTCTATCCAATCACATTCTCCTGTCTGTGTTCTATCCAATCACATCCTCCTGTCTGTGTTCTATCCAATCACATCCTCCTGTCTGTGTTCTATCCAATCACATCCTCCTGTCTGTGTTCTATCCAATCACATTCTCCTGTCTGTGTTCTATCCAATCACATCCTCCTGTCTGTGTTCTATCCAATCACATCCTCCTGTCTGTGTTCTATCCAATCACATTCTCCTGTCTGTGTTCTATCCAATCACATCCTCCTGTCTGTGTTCTATCCAATCACATCCTCCTGTCTGTGTTCTATCCAATCACATCCTCCTGTCTGTGTTCTATCAAATCACATTCTCCTGTTTGTGTTCTATCCAATCACATCCTCCTGTCTGTGTTCTATCCAATCACATCCTCCTGTCTGTGTTCTATCCAATCACATCCTCCTGTCTGTGTTCTATCCAATCACATCCTCCTGTCTGTGTTCTATCAAATCACATTCTCCTGTTTGTGTTCTATCCAATCACATTCTCCTGTCTGTGTTCTATCCAATCACATCCTCCTGTCTGTGTTCTATCCAATCACATTCTCCTGTCTGTGTTCTATCCAATCACATCCTCCTGTCTGTGTTCTATCCAATCACATTCTCCTGTCTGTGTTCTATCCAATCACATCCTCCTGTCTGTGTTCTATCCAATCACATTCTCCTGTCTGTGTTCTATCCAATCACATTCTCCTGTCTGTGTTCTATCCAATCACATTCTCCTGTCTGTGTTCTATCCAATCACATTCTCCTGTCTGTGTTCTATCCAATCACATTCTCCTGTCTGTGTTCTATCCAATCACATTCTACTGCGTTTGTGTATCACAATGTTGATGATTGATTGTGATAAAGTGAATAGTAGTGTGATTATTTAAAATCCGAATACATTTTTATTTTTGAAAAATACAAAAAAGATACAAACAAATGAAAATAAAAAGCAGAAGTTGCCATTGAGAAAAAGCATCAATAACACTTGTTTCAAATAGATGTTTATTACAATATCTACAAAGTATTCATCCATATAAAACTACAGTATCGTCACTGAGATACTCTGCATGTATTCACTACTGGGTATACATTACGGATCTGACAGGAACATCTCATTACATACTGGTGCATCTCCAAAAATGTTTCATATCGTGTCATTATTTTCCGTAATTTAATTCCAAAAGTGAAACTTTAATATATTCTAGATTCATTACACATAAAGTGAAATATTTCAAGACTTTTCTGTTTTAATGTTGATGATTACGGCTTACAGCTCATGAAAATCCCAAATCCAGTATCTCGAAATATTACATAAGACCAATAAAAATATATATATATAACACAGAAATGTTGACCTTCTGAAAAGTATGTAAGTAAGTTCATTCATGCACTCAATACTTGGTCTGGGCTCCTTTTGCACGAATGACTGCATTAATGCGGCGTGGCATGGAGTCAATGGCACTGCTGAGGTGTTAGGGAAGCCCAGGTTGCTTTGATAGCGGCCTTCAGCTCATCTGTATTGTTGGGTCTGGTGTCTCTCATCTTCCTCTTAACAAACATAGATTCCCTCTATGGGCTTCAAGTCAGGCGAGTTGGCTGGCCAATCAAGCACAGCAATGCCATGGTAATTAAACCAGTTACTGGTTGTTTGGCACTGTGGGCAGGTGCCAAGTCCTGCTGGAAAATGAAATCAACATGACGTGCTCTAAGATCTCCTGGTAGACGGCTGCGTTGACTCTGGGCTTGATAAAACACAGTGGACCAACACCAGCAGATGACATGGCACCCCAAATCATCACGGACTGTGAAACTTCACACTGGACTTCAAGTAACCTGGATTCTGTGCATCTCCACTCTTCTTTTTGAATTAAATGAAAATGAAATGAAAATATTTCACTTTTCCACAATATAAATCTTTTTTGAGATGCACCTGTATATCATATTTGAATGTGATGCATACTATACATACGTTAGACTAGAGAAACAGAGAGAAGCAAAGACACACAGGAACGTAAAGGCACAGTAGACTAGATGTCTGTAGTTTAGCTGTGTGTGTGTGTGTGTGCGCACATTTGTGTGTGTGGATCTGTGTGTTTGAGTGCATTTGTGTGTGTGTGTGTCAGTGGATGGAGGTGTATGTGTGTGTGTGTGTGTCAGTGTATGGAGGTGTGTGTGTGTGTGTGTGTGTGTCAGTCTATGGAGTTGTGTGTGTGTGAGCAGTGGATGGAAGTGTGTGTGTGTGTGTGTGTCAGTGTATGGAGGTGTGTGTGTGTGTGTGTCAGTGGATGGAGGTGTGTGTGTGTGAGTCAGTGTACGGAGGTGTGTGTGTGTGTCAGTGTATGGAGGTGTGTGTGTGTCAGTGTACGGAGGTGTGTGTGTCAGTGTATGGAGGTGTGTGTGTGTGTGTGTCAGTGTACGTAGGTGTGTGTGTGTCAGTGTACGGAGGTGTGTGTGTGTGTGTCAGTGTACGTAGGTGTGTGTGTGTGTGTGTCAGTGTACGGAGGTGTGTGTGTGTGTGTCAGTGTACGGAGGTGTGTGTGTCAGTGTATGGAGGTGTGTGTGTGTGTGTGTGTGTGTGTGTGTATGGAGGTGTGTGTGTGTGTGTGTGTCAGTGTATGGAGGTGTGTGTGTGTGTGTGTCAGTGTATGGAGGTGTGTGTGACGGTGGACTCGCTGGGCAGGGAGCCGCGGCGCTGTGTCCGTCTGCAACAGAGCAGCAACACCTGCAGCTCCACGGACACGCTGCTGCTGAACGCTGAGTAGATCCACGGGTTGGAGCACGAGTTCAGACTGGCCAGCAGCATCAGGAGGGTGAACACTGCACCTACACACACACAGCATGAGGAGGGTGAACACAGCCCCTACACACACACACACACGCATGCATACAGACACACTGTGGCATCCCTCTCACTATCACGCACGCGTCGGGGGCGTCAGGACCGCGGAGCCAGCCCACAGACCGCCAGGCAGAGCCGCTGGTAGAAGACTCTGGCAGACCCTGGCTATTCGCACAGGCAGCTGTGCCCTGACCGGCCACCCCATATACATGGAGGAACACAACCCCATGGAAAGTGAGAGAGAGCTACGTTAGACCAGGACGCCACCAGGGTTATATTAACGGGTGTCATTTTATGTAACGGACCAGAGAGGAAGAGGAAGGGACGGACTACCCTTACCCCAGACGACTAGAGCGTGGTGCCAGTTCCAACGAACTGACGAGCCCGGCAGTGAGGCCTGAAGGAGCCGTCTTTCTGAGTGGGCGATGCCCAGCTCCTACCTAAGTTAGGAAGAAATATGGCGATGAGCCTAAAGATATCCACTGTCTTCTCACCTCCCTAGCTCAGGGGTTTTCAAAGTGTGAGGTGCGGAGCCTGTGTAAAATAACATTTGGTTTAATGTTTTTTAATGAAATGTGATTTTTTTTTTAAGACCAAAAAAAATTAAAGAAATAATGGGAGAGATGTATGCTAAATTTGAGGACATTGCAGGCTGTATTGCGTTCTATAAATTAAATAAATAATAATAATAATAAATAAATGTAGCCCTGCTTTATAGTTAGTCACGCGCCAAAACGTATGTTAGCAACGGATGTCTGGCTAGCAACGGATGTGAGAGAGAGTGTGAAAGAGCGTGAGAGAGTAAACATTTAAAAATGAAGAGGTTTCTGACACCAGCAGTGCCACAGCCTGAGCCTTCTGGCAGCAAACCAAAACGTAGGAAATACGATGAAGCGAATACGATTTACTGGATAGGTTCAAACGACATCCCACGACTGCAACGTCTCATTTGCAAAGAGGTGCTGGCTAACGACAGCATGAGAGATGAGACCCGCAAAACTCCGCCGCCATCTAGAAACTAAGCACAACGAGCTAGCATCCAAACCACCAGAGTTTTTCCAAAGGAAACTCGAAGCAATACGAGGAGAAAAGCGGGTCATTCAACAATTCAGTCAAACTAATGTCAAGGCTACTGAAGCATCATATCGGGTGGCATTACGCATTGCCAAAGCAGGTAAGCCGGTAAAGCAGGTAAGCCGCACACTCAGTGGCGGATTAACACATAGGCTTACCTAGGCTGCAGCCTAGGGCCACCACCACTAGGGGGCCACCTAACATTGGATCCCCCAAAAATATATTTTTTAAAATTAATAAATAATAAAATAACATAACAAATCCTGAGGCCCCCCTATATTTTCTATCCTGAGGCCCCCCTATATTTTCTATCCTGAGACCCCCCTATATTTTCTATAGTTTGATTCAAGAGAAATCTCGCGCATCTCATCTCACCAGTTTGAGTCAAGCAGGACGTATAGCCTAGGCTAAATTCGCCGGTCAAAGTTGCAAAAATTAAGCGGACGCACATTAGTGGGGCCAAAAAACAAAAAGAACTAATGAAAAAAGAACTAAATATAGCAAAGTTGCCCAAGATTTTAAAAAATGTTTTCTAATAATGCTGCTGCGCCTGCGACGACCAATGTTGTCGAGAATGAGAGCCACGAAACGGTCAGCTCTGGGTCGGGTGTCGCTAGCACTAGCAGCTCTGGGTCGGGTGTCGCTAGCACTAGCAGCTCTGGGTCGGGTGTCGCTAGCACTAGCAGCTCTGGGTCGGGTGTCGCTAGCACTAGCAGCTCTGGGTCGGGTGTCGCTAGCACTAGCAGCTCTGGGTCGGGTGTCGCTAGCACTAGCAGCTCTGGGTCGGGTGTCGCTAGCACTAGCAGCGCTGAGGCGAACATGGGGGGGAGATGCAGGCTGTCGAGGCTGAGCGCGGAGAAGAGAAGAGGCACTAACGTTACCACCACCAGCTGACAGTGACACTGATCCCGAGCAGGACAATCAAGAAGAGGAGGCAACACCACCACCAGGTCCAGACACAAATCCTACCACCACTTACAGCTCGGATCCTGGATTGTGGGATACAGTTGGTGAAGACATGAGAACATATTGGATTAAGATGGGGCCACAATGTTGTCAAAATAAAGATGCTAATGTCGCCGCTTCAGAAACACAGCACAAGCATCAGAAGAGGTATTTTTCAAAAACACTATTTAAAAGAAAACATTCAAATGGCGAAACCGTGCCTCGAGAATGGTTAATTTATTCACCTGCAAAAGGAAAAGTATTTTGTTTCGCATGTAAATTATTTGCAGACGGTGCTCATAAATCAGGACTCAAAACAGGCTACAATGACTGGAAAAACGCAGCAGTGTGTCTGGCTGAGCATGAAGGTTCCGAAAGCCACAGGAAAGCTATGCTATGTTATATATATATACATATGCTAAAGCTATGCTTTCCTATGTGATGCGCTGTGCTGTTGCTGGCTGTATTGACTCAGAACTAAAAAAGCAGTTTGACAACGAGTGTGCTTATTGGACAGATGTGTTAAAGCGAGTGGTTGTAGTGGTGAAGTTTCTTGCAGAGCGAGGATTACCATTGAGGGGACACTGTGAAACCTTTGGCCAGCCTTATAATGGGAATTTTATGGGTGTGTTGGAAGTGATCAGTGAGTTTGATCCATTCTTGAAAGCGCACATAGACAAATATGGAAATGCTGGCAAGGGAACCCCATCTTACCTCTCATCAACAACATGCTTAGAATTTATTGAATTGATGGGAGAGCATGTCCTAGCTGAGATAATCAGTCAGGTAAAAATAGCAAAGTACTTTTCAATCAGCGTCGACTCTACACCAGATGTTGCACACACAGACCAGCTCACATTCATCATACGATATGTGTCACCAGATGGATGCGTGGAGGAGCGTTTTCTCAAGTTTTTGCCAATTCAGAGTCATTCAGGGGAGTCACTTTATCAGTCTGTTCTTGGCGTTTTGGAAGAAATGGGCATTGACATCAATAACTGCCGAGGCCAATGTTATGACAATGCAGCCAACATGTCCGGCATTTACAGTGGTTTGCAAGCACGCATTAAGGAGATAAATAATTTGGCCGAGTGGGTACCCTGCGCAGCGCATACACTCAATTTAGTGGGAGTTGCCAGTGTAAATTGTTGCCCTGTGACAATGGAATTTTTACATTTTGTACAGACACTTTATAATTTTTGTTCCAAATCCACGGCGCGTTGGCAGATAATAACTGCGGGGCTAAATGTTATTGACAACAAGAGGCTGGAGACATTGAAAAGTTTGTCAGATACTAGATGGTCAGCACATGCGCAAAGCACTACACCAGAACTATGCCAAGATCCAAGAGTCACTGAATGATAACAAGTTACCTTTTCAGTGCATTTTTTATTGTTTGCATTATGTTATTAAAGCACAATGTGTTTTATGGTAAAGCATTATGAGTGGTGTGTGTGTGTGTGCAGGGTGCTCGTGAGTTGTGTATTTTGGGGAGGGGGAGGCTCGTGTATGGGGGGGGGGGCTCACACAAAGGAGTAGCCTAGGGCCACTGACCACCTTAATCCGCCACTGCGCACACTATGCTGCCACTAGTGCTGCCAGTTGCCAAGGAAATGTGTGCCATAATGATGGGAGAGACAGCAGCGGCTAAACTACACCCTATCAGACAGTACCGTGGCTCGCCTAGAATTGACGCCTTCTGAAACATTTGATTTGAAACGATGGACTCCACGATGGTTGTCTTTTTTAGTTCAGTACAACGTTTTTGATAGCTGGCACAACACTGTTGAATTGTCAGAGAAAAGTGTTATTATGCCGTTGGATTGGTGATTATACCTAGTGTTTAGTTAAAAGACATTGACAAAAAGTTTGACATGTGTCAAATAAACACAAATATAATTATTTTCAATGGATTCAGTCTTGCTGGATGGATTCTATGGATTCTATTTGACTGTTTTTGTTCTTTTTTCTTTTTTTTACTGGGGGGGGGGTGTATGTCACAATTCTCTTAGGGGGGGCTCACTGTCTTGGACTTTGAAAACCCCTGCTCTAGCTGGAGTGTGTGTACTATTCCCCGGGTCACAGTGAGAGGGTTGCCACAACATGTACATACATACACACACACACACATACAGACACATACACACACACACACACACACACACACACACAAAAACACAGAGGAAGTGTTCAGACTGGCCAGTTTGTGTGTGTGTGTGTGTGTGTGTGTGTGTGTGTGTCTTCAAGCGTGTCTGTGTCTGTGTCTGTGTGTGAGTGCGAGTATGTGTGTGTTTCTGTGTTTGTCTGCCTGTGTGTGTGTGTGTGTGTGTGTGTGTCTAGGTGTGTGTGTGTGTGTGTGTCTAGGTGTGTGTGTGTGTGTCTAGGTGTGTGTGTGTGTGTGTGTGTCTAGGTGTGTGTGTGTGTGTGTCTAGGTGTGTGTGTGTGTGTGTGTGTCTAGGTGTGTGTGTGTGTGTGTGTGTGTGTCTAGGTGTGTGTGTACCGTTGGGATGGGGAGTGGGGTCCCACGCGGCCCACAGCTGTACACTGAAGAAGGGGGTCCAGCAGACGGAGTAGACCACCACGATCACCAGGGTCATCTTGACCGTCTTAGACACAGCGGCTGACACCCCCCTCATTCTGGGGGCCGGGGGCCGGGCCACGGAGGAGCGGGCGGAGGGCATGGGTGGGTCCTGCTGGAGCTCATCTAGAACCAAAGCCAACAAGGTTCAGACCAGGGCCGGTTGTATAAAGATAGACCCAGTCTTAGACTTAGATCTCACTTTAAGTCAGTCTTGCTATAGACTCTAAAATGTTCCTGTTGCATAAAGCTAGCCTATGAATGACTACGGTAAGACTGACTTAGACCTGCCTGTCACGCAATGCATTCTAGGTAAAATAAGACACTTGACAGAAAAAAAAACATGGCGGCCAAAACAGCTACACCTAGCTACACCTAGCGGCGGAAGACCTGAGAGATCAACTCCCTTTTCTTCTGCTGAAAACATATATATATTGGAATATATAGTGTGGAGAAAAGTATACTGCTTAGCAGTTTTACCAGTGAAGTAGTTTACCGCGCTGGAGTTACCGTGTTAGCTAGCTACTAGCCCTGACTCGTTCCTATAGCAACACATCAAGCTTAGCCAGGGGTGGAAGGTGGCTAACTTTCTAACCTCAAAATAAGTCAGTCTTAATTAGACTGGTCTAACCTGAGAATACAAGTCTAGTCTAAGGCTTAGACCAGTCTTAATCTATCTTTATGCAACTGGCCCCAGGTGACTTTACCCCACACGCAAATGTTTTTATCCAGAATCTTTTTTTTATGTATTTTTAGGACGAGCAGAGACATTCCTCCACAGCTGCTGGAGCCAGGAGGGAACAAGGAAAAGCCCTTTGTTTTGTCGACAAGCGTCTCTGAAAACAATGTCAGAGCGTGATGATGTGTCGGCTCTCTGAGAATGTTGTCAGTTTGGTCACTTTCGCGAGGAGGAAGAGTCATTCCATGTGGTGTATGTGTGTGTGTGTGTGTGTGTGTGTGTGTGTGTGTGTGTGTGTGTGTGTGTGTGTGTGTGTGTGTGTCTGTGTGTGGCAGAATGATCCGGAATTGTTTTCATCCATTTTTTTTTTTTTTTTTTTTTCTGAGTGGGGCAGTCCCACTCATATTTGTCATTTTATTGGACAGATATAGTGAAGATACAAAGGAAAGTAAGGAGAAGAGGGCATGCCAGCAGGGCATGCGCCGGATTCTAACCCATGCCGACATGGGCATATGTGTGCACTGTAGACCACGGTGCTGGACCACTGGACCACCCCAGGTGATGGTGCTAGATCACTGGACCACCCCAGGTCATGGTGCTAGATCACTGGACCACCCCAGGCCATGGTGCTAGACCACTGGACCACCCCAGGCCATGGTGCTAGACCACTGGACCACCCCAGGCCATGGTGCTAGATCACTGGACCACCCCAGGCCATGGTGCTAGACCACTGGACCACCCCAGGCCATTGTGCTAGACCACTGGACCACTCCAGGCCATGGTGCTAGACCACTGGACCACTCCAGGCCATGGTGCTAGACCACTGGACCACCCCAGGCCATGGTGCTAGACCACTGGACCACGCCAGGTCATGGTGCTAGACCACTGGACCACCCCAGGCCATGGTGCTAGACCACTGGACCACCCCAGGCCATGGTGCTAGACCACTGGACCACCCCAGGCCATAGTGCTAGACCACTGGACCACCCCAGGCCACACCGATCAGGAATTCTTAAAGGACTCTGGAGAGGAATAACGGGACTCTCTTCACCGTCACTGTCTGTCGTCTCACTGGAGCAGCTCACCGGAGTAGACGGGGTCGTGGGCGTGGCCTTCGTAGCGGTTGCCCGGCAGGGGAGCGAGAGGAAGGTGGAGGTGTGACGTGGGGCCGGGGTCGACGCCGCCGAGGTCGTCTCCATGATTACTGAACGGGGTGCGAGGACCATTGAGGGACAGGCACACCCCTCTACGGGCCTTGCCTCCTCCCCCTCCCCCTCCCCTGCGGTGGTCCCGTTGCATTCTGGGAAAGCAGAGGGAGACGGAGGGAGAGATGGGGAAGGAGGAGGAGGAGAGGGAGACGGAGGCGGGGGAGAGGCGCCGCTCCGACTTCAGATAAGGGTTGTCGTGGATCTCCCTGAAGATACGAATCTGAGAGAGAGAGAGAGAGAGAGACAGAGAGAGAGAGAGAGAGAGAGAGAGAGAGGGTGAGAGAGAGTAGTATCAGTGACAGAGTGAGATATAGAAAGAGAGAGAAGGAGAGAGAGAGAGAGTAGTATCAGTGACAGAGTGAGAAAGAGTAAGATATATAAGCTACATGCTTGTAAAATAGAGCTCAGGGCAGCTGAGAGGAAATGGAGAAAAAACAGCCTCCCTGATGACCTTAACCTTTATCACTCTCTCCTCTCCAACTACGCCTCCTCTGCTTCAGCTTCCTAAAGCATCCTACTATCATTCCAAAATACATTCTTCTACCTCTAATCCTAGAAAACTGTTCTCCACATTCTCCTCACTCCTCAACCCACCTCCTCCCCTTCCTCCTTCCTCCCAGTCTGCCGATGACTTTGTCACCTACTTCGAAAAGAAGGTTGATGACATTAGCAGCACCTTTCACCCTCCTCCTACTAACTCTGCTCACAACCCTTCCAGACCTTCTGCTCTACACTCGGTTTCTGGCCTATCATCTTTTCCCCCCCTCTTCCCTGAGGAGATTCTCACACTGATCACATCCAAGCAGGCAACCACCTGCCCTCTCGATCCCATCCCCTCCCCTCTTCTCCAATCAATTTTCTCCTTCCTTACCTCACCACCGTAATCAACTCCTCCTTATCCACAGGATCTGACCTGGCTGCCTTCAAGATAGCCGGTCAAGCCTCTCCTCAAGAAACCAACCCTTGACCCGTCCTCTGTCCACAACTACAAACCGGTATCCCTTCTCTCGTTCCCTTCCAAAACCCTTGAACGTGCAGCATCTAAACAACTCACTGACTATCTCCAGAAGATGGAACATCTGGACCCCCACCAATCCGGCTTCAAGGCTGGGCACTCCACCGAGACTGCTCTCCTTGCTGTCATGGAGGCCCTCCACTCTGCTCAAGCTTCTTCCCTATCCTCTGTTCTCATTCTTCAGGACCTGTTGCCTTCGACACAGTCAACCACCAGATTCTTCTCTCCATCCTCTCAGAACTTCTCTCCATCCTCTCAGAACATCTCCTCACATGGGTTCTCCTACCACAGCTACGCAGATTACGCTTAACTCTTCCTGTCCTTCCCCCCCTCTGACCTACATGTGGCAACACGTGTCTCTGCATGTCTCACTGACATCTCTACATGGATGTCAGCCCACCATCTCAAACTCAACCTTAACAAGACTGAGCTACTCTTCATCCCTGGGAAAGCCCTCTCCAAGACTTCTCAATCACAGTGGAGAACTCTACTGTAACCCCCTCCCAGACAGCCAAGAACCTTGGAGTGATCCTAGACAATCGCCTATCCTGTGCGGAGAACATCGCAGCGGCAGCACGCTCCTGCAGAGTCTTCCTTTACAACAGGGGTCACCAACTACATTTGTCCAAGGGCCAGAATTTTTCTAAGCTTACATTGTGGGGGCCGGCCTTATTTTTATTTATTTAATTTAGGCATAATTAGCATATTATTGTTTAATATCTTCACTTTCTTACAAAATGTATGTTATTAATTTATTATCAGTGTTAACAGACTCCTGACACCTATACTGCAGCCAGCCACTAGAGGGCGATCAAGATATTTTGGCTTCACTTCATTGTAATCATTTTCAGTTATCAATCAAGCAAAATGTCACTCTCAATGAACCTGAAGCGTAAAATTGATGTGGAAAAACGCAGCTTTAATGAGGAATGGACTGACAAGTACGCATTCAGATTGCCAACATTTAGTAACGCAAAACCTGTATGCCTCATCTGCACTGAAGCAGATTATTAGCAGAACGTTATCTGAACGAGAGGGCAACTAGTGCATCTCTCCGGGCTGTCTGGGTTCTACAAGCATAACAAGCCATTTACCTCATTCATGTTTTGACTGAGAAGTTAGTTGTTATTTAAGTCACTATAATGTGCATGTGAAAAAAGAGCCTATAACACGAAATGTTAAACAAGAGCATGTGAAAAAAACACGACATTTTAAATAGGCCTACGAGTATGTGAAAAACAACAACAACAACAACGAAATGTTAAATGAGAGCTATGAGTGTGTCCCCATCCTTGCATGCGAATAGGTGCTACGTCTGCCGAATTCCATTTAAAAGACGGGAATTAGTTTCAGCTTTGCTACTGCTATTTAGATGCAAGGTTGCAGCTTTGTGAATGAGTTAGGTCTGAATCGTCCTGCATTGGAAGAACGATATGAATCTATGCTATGGCCACGTTCGTAAATTCGCTCTGAGAGAGTCAGAGCGTCCACGTGACTGCCTCTAGTCGAATCAAATTACTTGGTTCCATGACGACGTTGAATCCAGTGTGCGCTCCAACGAATTTACGAACGCGCCCTATATGTTCTAAACGGTATTTCCCTCCTCACATTTTCTGAATTAATTAATATTTAAAAAACATAAATATTCCACGGGCTTGGGTGGGCCGCATCCGGCCCGCGGGCCGGCTGTTGGTGATCCATGCTTTACAACATCAGAAGGATACGACCATTCCTCACCAGAGAAGTAGCGCAACTCCTGACCCAGTCACTGGTCATCTCCCGCCTTGACTACTGCAATGCACTCCTGGCCAGGCTCCCTGCCTCCGCCATCAGACCTCTGCAGCTCATCCAGAATGCTGCTGCCCGTCTGGTGTTTAACCTCCCCAAATCTTCTCATGTCACCCCCCTCCTTCGCACCCTTCACTGGCTCCCGATAGCAGCTCGCATCAGATTCAAGACCCTGGTGCTTGCCCACCTGGCAGCAAAAGGGACAGACCCTGCATACCTGTAGGCAATGGTCACCCCCCAAACTTCAGCCCGTGCACTCCGCTCCTCCACCTCTGCTGGCCGACTGGTCCCCCCACCCCTACGCCAACACGGCAGTCGCGCTGCCTGGTCACGTCTCTTCACTACACTGGCTCCCCGCTGGTGGAATGAGCTGCCCACGGCTGTCAGAACTGCAGAGTCACTACCCATCTTCCGTCGGAGACTGAAGATCCACCTCTTCAGGCTACACCTTAACTGCTCCTTCTGAGACATCTACTAATCCCAGCACTGGGTCTCCTGAGACACCTGCTTCTCCCCTATACTGTGCCTCCTAAGACTGCCCCCCTTGTACTGTCTCTCCAGTGTCTATATTAAAACAAAAAAAATGGGAGGAAGACTGACCTGGCAGACAGTGATGATGAGGAGGGGGAGGAGGAACACGGACAGGGTCATCCAGGTCACGTAGGCCTTCAGGCCCCACGGCTCCACAAAGTGTCCCCAACACTCAAACACACCTGGAGCCACCTCAGAACGGGAGAAGATAAACACCTGGAGATGGAGGGGGGAGGGAGGGAGGGAGGGGGGAGGTTGTGGTAGAGGAAGAATGAGAAAGAAGATGACCGGAAGAGAGAGAGAGAGAGAGGAGTGTGGATGCGGTAAGGAGAGGGAGAGAGAGAGAGGAGTGTGGAGGTGGTAAGGAGAGGGAGAAAGAGAGAGAGAGAGGAGTGTGGAGGTGGTAAGGAGAGGGAGAGGGAGAGAGAGGAGTGTGGATGTGGTAAGGAGACAGAGAGAGAGAGAGAGAGAGAGAGAGAGAGAGGAGTGTGGATGTGGTAAGGAGAGGGAGAGAGAGAGAGAGAGACAGAGAGAGAGGAGTGTGGAGGTGGTAAGGAAATGGAGAGAGAGAGAGGAGTGTGAATGTGGTAAGGAGAGGGAAAAAGAGAGAGAGAGGAGTGATGAGGTGGTAAGGAGACGGAGAGAGAGAGAGAGAGAGAGAGAGAGAGAGAGAGAGAGGAGTGTGGATGTGGTAAGGAGAGAGAGAGAGGAGTGTGGAGGTGGTAAGGAGAGAGAGAGAGGAGTGTGGATGTGGTTAGGAGAGAGAGAGAGAGAGAGAGAGAGAGAGAGAGAGAGAGGAGTGTTGAGGTGGTAAGGAGAGGGAGAGAGAGAGGAGTGTGGAGGTGGTAAGGAGAGAGTGAGAGAGGAGTGTGGATGTGGTAAGGAGGGAGAGAGGGAAAGAGGTTGTGGAGGTGGTAAGGAGAGGGAGAGGGACAGAGAGAGAGAGAGAGAGAGAGAGAGAGAGAGAGGAGTGTGGATGTGGTAAGGAGGGAGAGAGGGAAAGAGGTTGTGGTAGAGGAAGAATGAGAAAGAAGATGAGAGACTAGGTTTAGCCACCAGCAGTGTTAGGATTCACTGTGTGTGTGTGTGTGTGTGTGTGTGTGTATGTTTTTGTTTGTGTGTAGAAGGGTGTGTAAGCACTACCGGTCAAAGGTTTTAGAACACTTAAATGTTTCTAGTTTTTTACATTTATTTAGTTAAAATGCAAAAAAAGGAGAAGAAAAAATCACTCAATGAGTTGTATTGAGTCCATCTTAATGCAAGGATAATAGTTTATATCATTTTGAAATTAGAATTTTAGAGTGTCTGATTTGCAAAGGGATCAACTACACACTGTGTGGATCAGGTTGTCATTATAAATTGAGCAAATGGAGAGGAACAAAACTGCTCAGGAATGTGACCCTGAGGCCTGGGGAGACTTACAAAAATCTACGAAGTTGAATGGTGGAGAGGAAAAAGCACAGTGGTCTAGGACAACATAATCTCAGTCAGTCTTGGTCTATATGTTATAGTTACTATAGTTAGTGGCCATACAGAATCCCTTAATGGAAAATAATCTATCTTATGTCGATAATTGTGTTGCCAACAATGAATTCAAGTGATACTGCAAAGAAACTGGCTGGAAATGTGATTTATTTGGCTTTACTGCAAAACATTAAGTTTAGTGCAAATCCATGCAATACAGTTTCTGCACCATCTCTCGTGTGAAGAATAGTGGTAGCTATGCACTTGTGTGCGTGTGTGTGTGTGTGTGTGTGTGTGTGTGTGTGTGCATGCACTAGTGTGTGTGAGGAGAGAGATGGAGAGAATTGAGTTAGGGAGACAGCGGTCTTGTATAGCCCTACTTCTAAATCACGTTGTTCTCAGAGCGATGGGTGTGTGTGTGTGTGTGTGTGTTTGTGTGTGTGTACGTGTGCATGCGTGTGTGTGTCTGTGTCTGTCTGTGTGTGTGTGTCTGTCTGTCTGTGTGTGTGTGTCTGTGTATGCGTGTCTGTGTCTGTGTGTGTCTGTGTCCGTGTGTCTGTGCCTGTGTCTGTGTCTGTGCCTGTGTGTCTGTGTCCGTGTGTCTGTGTCTGTGTCTGTGTCTGTGCCTGTGTGTCTGTGTCCGTGTGTCTGTGCCTGTGTGTCTGTGTCTGTGTCTGTGTCCGTGTGTCTGTGTCCATGTCCGTCTGTGTGTCTGTGTGTGTGTGCGTGTGTCTGTGTCTGTGTCCATGTCCGTGTCTGTGTGTCCGTGTCCGTGTCTGTGTCTGTGTCTGTGTCCGTGTCCGTCTGTGTGTCTGTGTGTCCATGACTGTGTGTCTGTGTCTATGTCCGTGACTGTGTGTCTGTGTCTGTGTCCGAGTCTGTGTCTGTGTCTGTGTCTGTGTCCGAATCTGTGTCTGTCTGTGTCTGTGTCCGTGTGTGTGTCTGTGTCTGTGTCTGTGTGTCTGTGTCCGTGTCCGTGTCTGTGTCCGTCTGTGTGTCTGTGTCTGTGTCTGTGTGTGTGTGTGTGCGTGTGTGTACCTGTGGCAGGCTGAGTAGTAGAGACAGGCCCCAGGCCAGCAGGATGAGGGAGTTCCAGCGCTGGGTGCCCCCGCCGCGGTAGGCCTTCAGGGGGCAGCAGATGGCGTAGTGGCGGTCCAGCGTCATGGCGACGATCATGTAGGAGGAGGCGAACATGCCCAGGACCTGCAGGTACTTCACCAGGCGGCACAGGAAGTCAGGACCGGGGAGGTGACCCGTAACGTCCCACACTAACTGAGGTAACACCTGGGAGAGGGGGGGGGGGGGGGGGGGGAGGGAGAGGGGGAGGGAAAGAGAGAGAGAGAGAGAGAGAAAGGGGGGGGTGGGGGAGAGAGAGAGAGAAGGAGGGGGGGAGAGGGAGGGAGAGAGAGAGAGCGAGGGGGGGGGGGGGGGGGAGATGGAGAGAACTGAGTTAGGGAGACAGCGGTGGTCTCGTATAGCCCCTACTTCTAAATCCCTAAATCCTTGTTATTCTCAGAGCGATGGGAGAACACGCCCGCCATTTCATTGGATCTTACGTTCCGAGGCCCCTCCCCCTCCCCACCCGCCCTGTAGAACGGTAGCTTGTCGCTGTAGGACACTGTTCAGACACTCAGAGAGCTGGAGGACACTGTTCAGACACTCCGAGAGTTGTAGGACACTGTTCAGACACTCAGAGAGCTGGTGGACACTGTTCAGACACTCAGAGAGTTGTAGGACACTGTTCAGACACTCAGAGAGTTGTAGGACACTGTTCAGACACTCAGAGAGTTGTAGGACACTGTTCAGACACTCAGAGAGCTGGAGGACACTGTTCAGACACTCAGAGAGCTGGAGGACACTGTTCAGACACTCAGAGAGCTGGAGGACACTGTTCAGACACCCAGATAGTTGTAGGACTCTGTTCAGACAACGACCCGCAAAGTCCCATGGCCACAGCCTGCTATGAGGCCACCCATGTCTGGACATCATTATAGTATAGAAACATGTTCCGAAAAAACACACAAAACGGTGCTATATAACTATAATCAGGAGTAAACTATATATATATATAATCTTTCCCTCCCTCCCTCTCTCCCTCTCTCTCTCCCCCCCTCCCTCTCTGCATCTCTCCCTCCCTCCCTCTCTCCCTCTTTCCCTCCCTCTCTCCCTGCACCTCTCCTTCTCTCCCTCCCCCCCCCCCCCCCCCCCCCCCCCCACCACCACTGTCTCTCTGCACCTGAACTCTGAACAATGCGTGAACAACAGGGGAAAATGTGACCATGAGAACAGAGAGGATTACAACAGAGCAGAGAGAGGAGGAGCAGGAGCAGAGAGAGGAGCAGGAGCAGAGAGAGGAGCAGGAGCAGAGAGAGGAGCAGGAGCAGAGGGAGGAGGAGGAGCAGAGAGAGGAGCAGGAGCAGAGAGAGGAGCAGGAGCAGAGAGAGGAGCAGGAGCAGAGGGAGGAGGAGGAGCAGAGAGAGAGAGGAGCAGGAGCAGAGAGAGGAGCAGGAGCAGAGGGAGAGAGGAGGAGCAGAGAGAGAGAGGAGCAGGAGCAGAGAGAGGAGCAGGAGCAGAGGGAGAGAGGAGCAGGAGCAGAGAGGAGGAGCAGAGAGAGGAGGAGCAGGAGCAGAGAGAGGAGCAGGAGCAGAGAGAGGAGCAGAAGCAGAGGGAGAGAGGAGGAGCAGAGAGAGAGAGGAGCAGAGAGAGAGAGGAGCAGAAGCAGAGGGAGACAGGAGGAGCAGAGGGAGAGAGGAGCAGGAGCAGAGAGAGAGAGGAGCAGGAGCAGAGGGAGAGAGGAGGAGCAGAGAGAGAGAGGAGCAGAGAGAGAAAGGAGGAGGAGCAGAGAGAGGAGGAGGAGCAGAGAGAGGAGGAGGAGCAGAGAGAGGAGGAGGAGCAGAGAGAGAAGGAGCAGAGAGAGGAGGAGGAGAGAGAGGAGCAGAGAGAGGAGGAGGAGCAGAGAGGAGGAGAGAGAGAGGAGGAGGTGAGAGAGGAAGGAGCAGAGAGAGGAGGAGAGAGAGGAGGAGTAGAGAGAGGAGGAGCAGAGAGAGGAGGAGGAGGAGCAGAGAGAGGAGGAGGAGCAGAGAGGAGGAGAGAGAGGAGAAGAGAGAGAAGGAGGAGCAGAGAGGAGGAGAGAGAGGAGCAGAGAGAGGAGGAGGAGAGACAAGAGGAGGAGAGAGAGGAAGGAGCAGAGAGAGGAGGAGAGCGAGGAGGAGGAGAGAGAGGAGGAGGAGAGAGAGGAAGGAGCAGAGAGAGGAGGAGAGAGAGGAGGAGGAGAGAGAGGAGGAGGAGAGAGAGGAAGGAGCAGAGAGAGGAGGAGCAGAGGAGGAGGAGGAGCAGAGAAAGGAGGAGCAGAGAGAGGAGCAGACAGATGAGGAGAGAGAGGAGGAGGAGGAGAGAGAGGAGGAGAAGAGAGAGGAGAAGGAGAGAGAGAGAGAGGAGGAGGAGAGAGAGAGAGGAGGAGGAGAGAGAGGAGGAGGAGAGAGAGGAGGAGCGAGAGGAGGAGGAGCAGAGAGAGCAGAGAGAGGAGGAGCAGAGAGAGGAGGAGCAGAGAAAGGAGGAGGAGCAGAGAATCATTTCGGTATGAATTTTGCTCGTCCAGAAAGGCAATTTACATATGATGCCTTACCTCCAGCTGTCAGTCTCTACCTCACCTCCTCCTGTCAGTCTCTACCTCACCTCCACCTGTCAGTCTCTACCTCACCTCCACCTGTCAGCTAGGGTTAGGGTTAGTAATCAGGCTAGCTAGGGTTAGGGTTAGTAATCAGGCTAGCTAGGGTTAGGGTTAATCATCAGGCTAGCTAGGGTTAGGGTTAATCATCAGGCTAGCTAGGGTTAGGGTTAATCATCAGGCTAGCTAGGGTTAGGGTTAATCATCAGGCTAGCTAGGGTTAGGGTTAATAATCAGGCTAGCTAGGGTTAGGGTTAATCATCAGGCTAGCTAGGGTTAGGGTTAATCATCAGGCTAGCTAGGGTTAGGGTTAATAATCAGGCTAGCTATCATGGACAGACATTTCCCCTGCTGATTACTGAGCACTGGATGTACTTAGGCCTCAAGATCACGTCATCAGACACTGAAAAAAAGCACCAAAAAATGTTGCATTCCTACTCTGGACTTCCGTAATTATTTCTAAATCTAAAAGTCTGTCTGAGTGTGTGTCTGTGTATGTCTGTCTGTGTGTGTGTCTGTGTGTGCGTGTGTGTGTGTGTGTGTGTGTCTGTATGCGTGTCTGTGTGTGTGTGTGTGTGTGTGTGTGTGTCTGTGTCTGTCTGTGTGTGTGTGTGTGTGTGTGTGTCTGTGTGTGTGTCTGTGTCTGTGTGTGTCTGTGTGTGTGTGTGTGTGTGAGTCTGTGAGTCTGTGTGTGTGTGTGTGTGTGTGTGAGTCTATGTCTGTGTGTGTGTGTGTGTGTGTGTGTGTGTGTTACCTGGAACAGCGCCACCACGAGGTCAGCCAGACAGAGGTTGAACATGAACTGGTGGAGGGGGGTGTGGTGCCGTCTCCTCCTTAGCAACACCACCAACACCAGCCCGTTGCCGAGCAACGCCATCGCCAGGATGACCGCCAACACCGCCACCTCCACGGTTGCCAGCGCTGCGTCACGCTCCATCGCCCCGGAAACCACCGGGGTCACCGACACCAGGGCCCCGCCCCCCAGACCGGCCGACACGTTGGCCGGAGCTGAGTCTGTTACCAAGGAGACGGACGACATGCCTAGGAGAGGGAGGAGAGCTGACGAGAGAAGGGATGAAGAGAGAGAGAGAGAGAGAGAGAGAGAGAAAGAGAGGGATGAAAGAAAGTGACAGCGAAGAGAAATGTCAGTAGGAAGTAACTTCGGAGGGTTAGGTTATAGGCCATGCTAGGATGGTAAACGGCCTCTCATTCATCCATTCACACACACACATTCACACACCCATTCACACACACATTCACACACACATTCACACACACATTCACACACCGACGGCAGCAAGCTACCATGCAAGACGCCGGCCGGCCCGCTCATCAGGAGCAATTTGGGATTCAGTGTCTTGCCCGAGGACACCTCGACATGTGGTGTCCTGCTCTTGGAGGGTAAACCCCCCCCCCTCGACACCTGAAACACTGTTACTGGACCTCAGCTTCAACCAATGGGAGCCCGCCAACAACCTCTGGGTTGGTTCATCATCAGACTACTGACCAATACTTTGAAATGTAAAGAGTTCCGTCATCAGAGAGACGCTAGAGACATGAGCGCGTGTGTGTGTGTGTGTGTGTGTGTGTGTGTGTGCGTTCGTGCGTGCGAGTGTGCACGTGTGTGTGTTGATATTACCAAAGCATGGATTACTCTTTTTCCATAGAAGCCTAAAAATAATAAACAGTTTTCTAAGAAATACCATTTTGGGACGAGGGTTGTGTATTTGTGGGTGGGGGGGGGGTGGTCCAGTGTTCAGATGTGGTGGAAGCACATCGTAGCCCAGCTGGTAGCCGGCACTGTTTATCACATGAGATTAGTAGCCAAATCATTGACCTCATTAAGACCTGTCTGTTAATATTAGAGTTAGAACTGTGTAAACACATCATTGTGTAAACAGTCAGAGTCGACTCTCATAAACATCCTATAGATGACTTTGTCCTGAACTCCTGAACTGTGTGCACAGGCGAGAGAGAGAGAGAGAGAGAGAGAGAGAGAGAGAGAGAGAGGGAGAGAGAGAGAGAGAGAGGGGGGGGGGGGGGGGGGGTAGAGTGGGAGAAAGTAACTCTATATCCCTGTAACCCTGACTCTAGTCTAACCCCTGCACTGCCCTAACATTATGATTGGCACAAATGATCAATATTACCAAACTATTCACAAAAGGTTCCTTCAACTATACACCATGATAAAACTGGCTCCCCGCTTGGTGGAACGAGCTTCCCACTGCTGTCAGAACTGCAGAATCACTCCCCATCTTCCGCCGTAGACTGAAGACCTTCCGTCTCTTCTGGCTACATCTTAACTGTCCCCTCCTGAGACATCTACTTACCCTCTACCCCCCCCTGTGTCATAATAAAAATAAATCTTCCTTCTTCTAGCACGACGACTGCCAATGGCCCCTGGCCTGAGCATAGATTAGTTTTTCCTGCTATGACTGGAGGATAGATGATTCACTTACTTAATCAAATGCATTTGTTGTAAGTCACTTTGGTCAAAGCCGTCTGCTAAATGCCAAAAATGTAAAATGTAAATATTTTTTTTTAATGTTTTCATGTATCACTCTTATTTCAACCACTTATCGTCTGAGACAGTTCGCATCCTTCTTACTTAATGTATACACATGTGCAGTTAAAGGCAGTTCTCCCAAATGACAAAATCACATAATTAGCTGCCTTGAAATGAGTCCAACTTTTGTTCTGTTTATCTGGCCACTGACACTAACCTCTAACTGTTTTGTAACCTAAACCGTTTTTTAACCAAAAAACCCAACAATTTTTAACCAAAAAAACAACGTAAATAAGCATGTTTGAAATGTAACACCTGAATCATCTCTGAATCATCATTTAATTGAAGTTTTCTTTTTTTCTTTTCTTTTTTCGAAAATGTGGGATGACTGACCATGGAATTTCAGCAATGCTAATGCTAATGCTATTAGCCGTTTTTTCCACAACGGTGCCAGTGTGTGTTCAAAGCACTACGCCGCTACGAGCCCAGTGAACAAGCCCGCCTGAATCCCCACAGCCAGGCTATAGCTTCCCGACCCGGCCCGCCCACTAGGAATCAGTTTGCTTACATTCTGCAGTTCATAAAGAGGAGATGGATCATAAACAGGTTCTGGTAACTTAAGCACTTTATGACAATTGCATTTGTAAAAAAAAAAGAAAAAAAAAAGTGCTACTCAAATACATAACATTGTGAAGTGACTAGCCCTGTTCGGCCTTATAAGGACCAGGGGGGTAGAGGAGGATGAAAGTCTGAGTTTGAAAAGCACCATACAGGCCTGGAGTAAGTCCTGTCCAAGCCCAGGAGTGCCTGTGGAAAAGCAACGGTTCCTCAGCACACACAGATACACACAGGTATGCGTGGGTACACACGGCCTGAGCCCACTCCAAAAGGCTAACAGCTAGCGGTAACAGGTGCCCCGGATAAATAGGACCAAAGTATGAGCTGAAATGTGTCCTTTGTCCAGAGCGCCATCCTCCAGCACCACTCCAACCCTACTTTAACCCTAAGGCCTTATCCCGTTCTCCACTCCAAACATTAGATTAGATTAGATTCAACCTTTTTGTCATTGCACAACGAGTACAACCAAATGTATGTTTTCTCTCTAACCTCTAGGCTACCTCCGCCCGTCGGCGTACTTTACCTGCGAGTAAAACGGTAAATAAATGCTAAATAAACAGACTTATATTAGCGCCTTATTCCAAAGCCCTTTACAATGGCCTCTCATTCACCCGTTCACACACACATTCACACACCAATGGCGGCAAGCTACCGTGCAAGGCGCCGGCCGGCCCGCTCATTGGGAGCAATTTGGGGGTTCAGTGTCTCGCACCCAGGACGCCTCGACATTTGGCTTGCCGGGGAGTTTGAACCGCAGATTTGCCGACCTTGCGATCATTAGACGCCGGCTCTACCTCCTGCGCCACAGCCGCCACAGCGAGTAGAGCTGGATGTTGAGAGGGGACAGCAGCCTAACTCCCCCACCCTGTAGTAGCCCCCCTGTACAGCCTGCAGCTCCAGACGCTCCACGCTCATCCTAACCTCAACCTACCTTCTGTCTGCATCACGCTACCACACGTCAGAAGATTCTACTGTTGTTGAAACAGTCCAGACCACCAACATCAGGGAGACACGTTTTTTTACGTTCCTATATGTGACAGCAGCTGGTGAAAACTGGGAACAAGTCGCCAACCAATCAAAAAAAGTTCAGACTTTTATTCCGAAAAATGTTTTAATAAACGTCAACGTTGAAAATCAATGACACGCTCGCTAGTCGAGTCAAAACACTGCAACGCACTGGATTCAGTGAGTAATCCCCCACTGTTTACCTAGTTAAACTAGAACACTACTTTCCATTGTTAGCAGGCTCACAAAACAAGCTGTGTTAGTTGACTAGCGAGTGTGTCGTTTGATTTTCAACGACGTTGACATTTTTCAGAATAAAAGTCGGAAACATTTGACAGGCTTCTTCCGACTTGTTCCCGGTTTCACCGGCTGCTGTCACATATTCGTTCTTACCATCTATTTTAGCCACCTAAGCAGGGAGGTATGTCAGGAGGAGGAGGACGTTCAGAGGAGTGTACTCACCCTCTTCTTCCTCGTCTTCCTCCTCAGCTGCGTCCTGTGATAACGGCGTAGAAGCCAGTACAACATGATCCATGGCTACACACACCAGTCCTGCATGCTGAGTGAGTGTGTGTGTGTGTGTGTGTGTGTGTGTGTGTGTGTGTGTGTGTCTATGCCTTATGCGCATGTGTGTGCGCGCACGCGTCTCTGTGTGTCCACTCTCTCTCTCTGCACTAGAAGTGACCCTGACAACTCGAACTCG
>NC_137676.1:32498445-32500945 GCF_963989245.1 Nansenia antarctica
TTATGCAAATAAGCTATTTGAGACAGTCCTGAGGGATATGTGATGTCTTGTTTACCGATAGGCTATGTTTGTAGCCCCTTTATTTACACTGGCTGCAGTAAAGCACGTTAAAAAGCACGTTTTGTAGTGTCTGATTTAGCAAAATGTTGGTCAATGATGTTCATTTATGTTCCAATAAGAAGTACATTCATGTAACTGCTTTGGAGTCAATTCTTAATGTAAACATTGATATGTTTAACAATGCTACATGTTATAGGGTTCCTTGAACCATTTATAGCATTAGTTCTGAGAATCTCTTCATATTCAAGGAAAATTGATATTGTAACTAAATCGAATCGGAATCGAATCGGGAGCTGTGAATCGGAATCGAATCGTTTTGGGAAATCAGTGGCGATACCCAGCCCTACTATCGACTAATAGTGTGAAAGACAGTGTGTGTGTGTGTGTGTGTGTGTGTGTGTGTGTGTGTGTGTGTGTGTGTGGTACCCGGGTCTGGGTGACGGTGCAGATGACGGCCCGGCGGACCATGGTGGCGTAGGCGTGCAGGCCCAGGTGGTCCAGCAGGAGGCAGGCAGCCAGCAGCATGGCCGTGGGGTTCGCTCTGTCCTGCCCCGCGATGCTGCTGCCTGTGTTCCTGGTCCCCTGACACACACACACACACACACACACACACACACATTTGTATTAGACAAGCAATACTAGGGTTCTAGTAACTAAATGTCAAATGACAAATACTATACTCTCTCTCCCTCCATCTCTCTCCCTCTATCTCTCTCCATCTCTCTCTCTCTCTCTCCATCTATCTCTCCCTCCCTCCTCTCCCTCCCTCTCTCCCTCCATCTCTCTCTCTCCCTCCCTCCCTCCCTCTCTCCCTCCCTCTCTCCCTCTCTCCCTCCCTCCCTCTCTCCCTCCGTCCCTCCCTCCCTCCCTCTCTCCCTCCCTCCGTCCCTCCCTCCCTCTCTCTCTCTCTCTCTCTCTCTCTCTCTCTCTCTCTCCCTCCCTCTCTACCTCTCTCTCTCTACCTCTCTCTCCCTCCCTCTCTCTCCCTCCCTCCCTCTCTCCCTCCCTCCCTCCCTCTCTCCCTCTCTCCCTCTCTCTCTCCCTCCCTCCCTCCCTCCCTCTCTCCCTCCCTCCCTCTCTCCCTCCCTCTCTCCCTCTCTCTCTCCCTTCCTCCCTCCCTCCCTCTCTCTCTCCCTCCCTCCCTCCCTCCCTCTCTTTCTCCCTCCCTCCCTCCCTCTCTCCCTCCCTCCCTCCTCACCGTCTCAAACACAGCGTAGTCCTGTCCGTAGTTTGCTCCAGGCACCAGGCCCGGCCCGCCCACCAGACCGGCACACACGTTGCTCACCACGTTGCCATAGAGATTAGGCATCACCATCACGTCGAACTGCTGGGGCTTTGACACCAGCTACAACACACACACACACACACACACACACACACATGTGAATGAATGAATGAATGGACTTTATTGTCATTGCTACAGTACAGGTACCAAACAACGACATTTAGGAGGGGTGGCTCCCCTGGTGTTAGGAAAGGGGAAAAAAATAAACTTTTAGAAAAAAATAAAAAAAATATTTAAAAAAAATCACAAGAAGGGAAGGAGCTGATTTACATAAATAAAGGCTATGTACACAATCCACTGTACTATACTGTACAGATAGTCGACTAGGGTTGTCATATTGCACAATAGTATTTTTTTTCACGTTATTTAAAGTGTCACAGTTTGCAGGCTTGAAATGTACATGTTTGTGCCTCAGCACTACACCTGATTTTTTCAGTCCAGCAGCTGCCATACAATCCGTCCAGACTGTCCAGGGCCCAGAACTTAGGTCTTTGCTGTGTTCAGGGCCTGGACGGCCCTGTGGTAGAAGCAGTTCTTCAGTCTGTTTGTCTTAGCGGCCGGGGTCCTGAACCTCCTTTTCGAGGGCAGCCTGGTAAAGTGTACGTGCCCAGGGTGGGTCGGGTCCCTGGACATCTTTGAGGCCTTCCTGAGACAGCGTGTGTTGTACAGCTCTTCCAGAGAGGGGAGGGGGGCGCCGGTGATCTTCTGTGCTGTTCTCACTACTCTCTGTAGCGCATTTCTCTCCGCTGTTGTGCAGCTGGAGAACCAGTTGCAGATGCCGTAGGTGAGGATGCTCTCCACTGCGCCGCGGTAGAAGGCCACCAGTATCTCCTGCTTGTTGTGTTCCTTCCTGAGGCATCTCAGGGTGTATAGCCGCTGTTGTGCCCTCTTGATGGTGCCTTTTTGTGTTGTCCTTCCAGTAGTAGTACCGGTAGTAACATTTCTTATGCAATTCATAGTTTGCACGTGTCGTCACGGCATAATGGGAACGCCCACCTGGCGGGCTAAACAAATCTTTCTTCCGCTGCCTGCCAGCTATTTTATCAGTTTTTTTTTTTTTTTTAAGTAGTTAGTTGTTTGACAAAATGTTGGATAGTTGCTGTGCAATCGGGTGCACTAACCGACGAGGAGACGACCCTGGGTTGTGCTTCTACA
>NC_137676.1:32508445-32513445 GCF_963989245.1 Nansenia antarctica
CCCAGCTCCCCATCACCTCGCTCCACTCCTCTTGCCATCCCTCCCACTTTGTTGGTCCGCGAGGAAGTCGCAAGATGGCTGTCGTCGCTTGGAAGTACGTTCCCCTCCGCAACATGAAGTCGTGAGTGTGGAAGAAAGCGAGGGAGGCACCATCGGGCTTTTATTTTTATTTTATTTTAGTCATTTTTATTTTATTTCTCCAAACATCCATTTCATTCCGCATCGTGTCTGTCCCAGATTTGTCTTTGCGAGTTGACGCGTCAATCACGCCGGGGACCCAGCTAGCCTGCTAAGTTAGCTAGCTAGCTAGTTTAGTCATATTTGACATCAACACCAGCTTGTTAACTAGCACTGCACGTTGATGTAGAACCTGGTCTAACAGTTAATATCCATATGTTAACTGTCAGATAAAGGATTACTCGAAAGTCACTTCAGCTAACTAATGCGTAGCATTGCTTCGTATGTGCACAAGGATTAGCTATTATTTTGAAGTATCTCACAAATCCTAATAACATAACTGCTGCTAGCTACCCGCTCCATTACATCAGCTAGCTATCAGCTGTCACTAACTGGTTATTAAGCTAGTTAGCAAGCGAGTTGGAGGGATAGCGATCTGAACTTTAGTTATCCATCGTCAGACTAGCTTTGCTGGCAGTTTACCAAAAAAAAAAACGGATAGGGATGGACACAGACGCGACCACATTGAGAAGATTGGCATAGGTCTGGACAAGTTTTCAATTAAGCTAGCTGTCAATATTTAGCTAGCTATTGAAGTTTTAAAGTGAGAAGGTCGCCCCACCAACTAGTCGGCTAGTTAGCCAGCCTAGGCAGGGTCCGTCAGTTGGCGTGTCAAGAGTCTGGGGGTGGCAGCAGCTAGTAGTGGCTAGCTAGTGAGGCGCAGCTCCAGTCGTGCTGTCAAGTCATTGAGTCAGAGAGACAAGACAGCTAGCTTATTCTATTAGCTAGCTTTCTGTCTCGCCCGTCACATTACAATCACGGCGTACAGGACGTATCCCGAGCCCGCTCCTGGCCAGACCCACAGGTTGAACAACACCGTGATGGGGGTCCAGGGGTTTCAGGAGTATCTAGAGAAGCGGTGTCCCGGAGCCGCGGTCCCGGTGGACCTCCTCAAGCTGGCCCGTACCGCGGGCCGCCAGCCCCCTCACCACCACCACCCCCACCATCACCACCCCCACCACCACCCACATCACCCCGGGCCGATGCCTCCCCCGCCCCCGCCCGCCCGGATCCTCATAGACGCGGACTCCGGCCTGCAGCGCCTCTACGGCGGCTACCAGACGGACTGGGTGTGCGGCGGCGAGTGGAACGCCATGCTGGGCTACCTGGCCGCCCTGTCCCAGTCCTGTCTGTACCAGGGCGGCCTGGAGCTGGTGGTGGTGTTTAACGGGACCCTGGGGAAGGAGCGCTGGCCGGAGTGGGCGCGGCGGGCCCAGGGGCAGCGGCAGACAGCGCAGCTCATAGTCAACCACGTCGGCAGCAAAGCCACCCCGCCTCCCCGGGCATGGTTCCTGCCCCCGGCCTGTCTCAGCCACTGTGTCCGCCTGGCCATGTTCCGCTTCCGAGTGCGGGTGAGTGACAGTTATATTGCGTTTTATTGTCTTATTATTGTGTTGGGTTCAACTCATAACCTGCAACAGGGACCCCACCAGTGTTGAAGCCTATATCCCATTGGGTGTGTCTTAATGTGTTAACTTAAGCTTGGCAAGTGCAACTGGTGCTGCTAGCTGCTTAGCTTGACCAGCAACACGAATCAACAGTGCAGTCAGCATTAACGCAGTACAATGGTAGTTATTGTTGCCGACACGAGCTGACTCAACGTCATCGGTAGATATTTCTCTTTGATCCTTGTTGCATTTGATTAAAATATTGTGGAGGCTGCTTTATTCTCTGCCCTTTTCCCTGAAGTGTGCACTCGATCACTCCCCCTCATGGATTTAGAAGGTATGGACCGGTCTGGTGTTGAAAATAATGGTGGAACCTGGCCACAATATGCAAGCCATGAGGGCCAGTGAGCATTTGCAGACGTGGGCGCAGAGTCAGTGGCTAAACCTCATTTGCCCTCTTTGAACTCTGTTAAAGATGTGTGATTTGTACTAGGCAGACACATCCTTATTAGATGGATGCCAGTTTGCCAATGATGATGTTATGTTTCAGTTTCAGTATCAGGCACTACTAAAGGCAGTACTCTGATGAATCTTTCGATCAATATAGCGTTGGGCAGGCACTTGTTTGCCAATGAAAGAGCACTCTGTCTGTAACTCGAGGCTGTGATACTTATATACTGAGATGCAGTATAGTGCATTGGTTATTATGGAAAAAGGCCAAAGGTTTGACCATCCCAAGTAAAAGCTTCTGGCCCTAGTTATGCTGGTTTCTATAATAGGTATGCTTGTGTGTGTGTGTGTGTGTTGTGTGTCGTGTTGTGCAGGTTGTCCAGACGCTAGAGGACCACCACCAGGAGGTGCTGTCTCTGTACAGGGACTTTGGCTTCGTCGGTCTGATCGCTCAGGACTCGGAGTTCGCCCTCTGCAACGTCCCCGCCTACTTCTCCTCGCACGCACTCAAACTGAGCTGGAACGGCAAGAACCTGACCACACACCAGTACCTGCTCTCTGAGGCTGCTAGGCAGCTAGGACTGAAGACGCAGCACCTGCCCTGCTTCGCTGCCCTGCTGGGTAACGACCCCCCCTCCCCTCCCACACACACTTTTTGACCACAGTCTCTCTGCCTCCCTCACTATCTTTCTCTATAAACTCTACCCACATTAGTAGCTCCCTCCCTCCCTCTCTCTCTCTTAGGGCCGGCTAACTTTGGATTTTTTTTCCGATTCCGGTTCATGAATTTGATATCAGTTCCTAAACGTTTTTTTTTTTTTCTGTTTCTTTTTTTCTCAGTTCCTCTAATCTTCAATAGCTATTTCCCCTATCAAAGCTAAAAACAACTTAGTTGTGTTGCCTGCGATAACACAATGAAAATCAGTTTCTGGTATCGGATCAATTTTGTCCCATGTTTAGTTTTTTCTTGTCATGGCACTAGCAGAAGTAATGTTAGATGTGAGTCAATTAATAATGTGTCATATCGTGGAACGTGTGAGCTGAACACTCACTGCATATTCCTGCCTCCTTTTCACCCCTCTCCTCTGTGCTTCTCTGAGATTCCTAACTTTGAATTCTCTCTGTCTGCTTGATCAGCGGTCACTGCTAGTCAGCGCTCACTCTGCTAGTCAGCAGTCACTCTCTGCTAGGGCTGGGCAAACGATCAAAATGTCTTTTTCGATAATCGCAAGAATTAACGATCAATTGTCGATTAATCGATAAGCTTTTTTTTCATCAAAAAAAAAAACTAGGGCAGAAATAACAAGCATGTTTTCCTTGGGGAAAAAACTTTATTTGTGTTGCTATTGCACACATTCATTCATTCACATTCAAACTAGACACTACAGTCAGATAACAATCCTCTTAAACAAGGCAGTGAGTAGCCTAAATTGTTTAACTTAAAAACACATTTTACATTATAAATAAATATATAGAAAATAAGTAACTCACCATAGGAGCAGTAAAAAAACAGTTACTCACAAATAGGAGGATGACTGAAAACGTTAGTGTCCTTAAGAGCGTCCAGCTTAACTTAAATTTAAACTCCAGCGAGAGACTGTAGGCGGCAGGCCTACTGGTTCTTGTTCAAAAAGATGATCATGTTAACATGTTCAGCGGTGAGAGACGAACGCAATCTGGTGACAGTTAGGCCAGCTGCAGAAAACACTCGCTCCGAGGGCACCGAGGTTTCGGGGATGCAGAGGTAGGTCCGCGCTAATTTGGCCAACCGAGGAAACCTTCTTTCGTTTAACTGCGTTGCGAAATTCAATGCGAAGGCAAATGCAAAGTTCATTTCTCACACATAACGTGGACAAACTAATTTCCATTATTATTATTATTATAAAATAAAAATAAAAAATCCAATTTATTAACGATTATCGAGCAAAATATTTTGTGATCGACCAAGATCCTTATCGATCAATTATCGATCGTCGATCATTGATGCCCACCCCTACTCTCTGCTAGTCAGCGGTCACTCTCTGCTAGTCAACGGTCACTCTGCTAGTCAGCGGTCACTCTCTGCTAGTCAACGGTCACTCTGCCAGTCAACGGTCACTCTCTGCTAGTCAACGGTCACTCTGCTAGTCAGCGGTCACTCTTTGCTAGTCAACGGTCACTCTGCTAGTCAACGGTCACTCTCTGCTAGTCAACGGTCACTGCTAGTCAGCGGTCACTTTCTGCTAGTCAACGGGCACTCTCCGCTAGTCAACGGGCACTCTCTGCTAGTCAACGGTCACTCTCTGCTAGTCAGCGGTCACTGCTAGTCAGGTCACTCTGCTAGTCAACGGTCACTGCTAGTCAACGGTCACTGCTAGTCAACGGTCACTCTCTGCTAGTCAACGGTCACTCTGCTAGTCAATGGTCACTTTGCTAGTCAGCGGTCACTCTGCTAGTGCCATCGGCTCGTGCAGGAAGACTTCTGAACTTTGAACTTTTGTGGCGTGCTAATCAGACATCATTGTACTTGTTTATCCAAAAGATAATTTATTTTTATTTTTTAAATGATATACATGTTTCTTTTATTGACATGATTTGGTCAGTTTCATTAAGAAACCGATCATCAATACCTAGCCCTTCTCTCTCTCTCTCTCTCTCTCTCTCTCTCTCTCTCTCTCTCTCTCTCTCTCTCTCTCTCCCTCTCTCTCTCTCTCCCTCTGTTCTGATTGTGAAGCCTCTCTGTCACTGAGTTCTAACAGTCTCTCTCCCCCTCTCTCTCTCTCCTTCCCTAGGGAACCACATTCTCCCTGACGAGGACCTGGCTGCTTTCCACTGGAGCCTCCTGGGACCAGAGCATCCCCTAGCCTCACTCAAGGTACCACCGCTAGCAGTAGTAGCCCCCCCCCCCCCTGCCCTCAGACCCCAACCCGTTCACTGCTGCTCTGT
>NC_137676.1:32515945-32575945 GCF_963989245.1 Nansenia antarctica
AGAGTCACAAGTTCTTAGATATCACACCAAATCATCTCTTAAAATAAATTCAACAACAATGACTGGAAAAGATTGTCAGCACTGCTACAGTACCAATATACTTTTACCAATTAGACAATCAATCGTAAGGATATCACTATAAATAGGCCTACGTCCAATACGTTTTTTTTTATGGAAACCACAGCTTTGAGGTTGTCACTCCACATAATATCCACGGCGCTATATACAACGGCAAGAAAAAGTATATGAACCCCTTGGAATTACCTGGATTTCTACATTAATTGGTCATAATATGTGATCTGATCTTCATCTAAGTCACAAGTATAGACAAACACAATGTGCCTGAGCTAATAACACACAAAACAGTAGTTCATGTGTTTATTGAACACACCCATTGAACATTCACAGTGCTAGTGGATAAAGTAAGTGAACCCTTGGATTTAATAACTGGTCGGACCTCCTCCTTTTGAAGCCATTCTGTAGTAGATTTACTTCCATGTTTAGGGTCATTGTCCTGCTGCATCACCCAACGTCTACTGAGCTTCAAGCTGGCGGCCAGCCACCCTGACGTTATCCTGTAGGATACCGTGATAAATTCATGAATAAATTAATGACCCCATCGATGATGGCAAGCTGTCCAGGCCCTGAGGCAGCTCCAAATCATGATAAATGGACTGACTTGTATAGCGCCTTATTCCAAAGCGCTTTACAACGGCCTCTCATTCACCCATTCACACACACCAATGGCAGCAAGCTACCATGCAAGGCGCCGGCCCACTCATTGGGAGCAATTTGGGGTTCAGTGTCTTGCCCCAAGGACACCTCGACATGTGGCCAGCCGTGGTTCGAACTGCCAACCTGGCGATCATTAGATGCCGGCTCTACGTCCTGCACCACAGTCGCCCCCCCCCCCATGATGCTCCCTTTACCTTACTTCACTGATGGGATGATGTTTTCATGTTGGTATGCGGTGCCCTTTTTACGCCCTACATAGTGTTTGTGTGTTCTTCCTGAACAATTCAACTGTCGTTTCATCAGTCCACAAAACATTTTCCCAGTAGCGTTCCCAGTAGTGTCAAGGTGCTCTTTGGCAAACTTCAGGTGTGCAGCAATGTTTTTTTTTAATATGTAAACTAAAACGAAATAATATGTTTTTATTAAAAGAACAGTGGCTTCCTCCGTGGTGTCCTGTCATGGACACCATGCCTGTTCAATGTTTAACGTATGGTAGACTCGTGAACAGAGAGGTTAGCCAGTTCCAATGATTTCTTAACCGCCTTTAGCTGTTACTCTAGGGTTCTTTTTTGACCTCATTGAGCATTCTGCATTGTGCCTTTGGGGTCATCTTGGCTGGGCGCCCACTTCTAGGGAGAGTAGCCACAGTACTAAATCTTCTCCATTTCTACACAGTTTGTTCTGTGGACTGATGAATATCTAAACTCTTTGAGATGACTTTGTAACCCTTTCCAGCTTTATGCAAATCAACAATGCTTGATCGTGGGTCTTCTGAGATCTCTTTTTTTGCAAAGCATAGCTCACATCAGCAGATGCTTCTTGTGAATAGTAAACTCAAAATGTTTGAGTGTTTTTTTACAAGTCAAAGCATCTCTAATCCACACCTCCAATCTCGTTTCATTGAAAGGACTGCAGATTTGCTAACTCCAGCCTTCAATTTTGCTTTTGTAGAAGTCATTCACATACCTTTTCCAGCCGACACTGTGAATGTTTGAATGATGGATTCAATATGGAACAATACAATGATTTGTGTGTTATTAGTTAAAACAGATAGTGTTTGTTCATTATTGTAACTTAGCCTAGAGGAAGATCAGACCATGTTTTAAGACAAATCTTAACATAAAGGCAGGTAAAAAGATGGGTTTTTAGTCTTGACTTGAAAATATTTTCTGAGGTTGCATCCCTAATGTAAACTGGCAGTGCATTCCACAATTTGGGTGCCTAAAATGAGAATACAGCCTCACCAAATCTCTTCTTTTGTACATGGGAGAAAACCAGCATCAGAAGACCTGAGAGCTCTATTGGGCTGATATGTTAGCAAAAGGTCTTTCAGATATTCTGGTGCTGTGCCAGTGAGAGCTTTATAAACAAGCAGAAGGATCTTGAAATCGATTCTGAACTTAACAGGAAGCCAGTGTAGAGTCTCTAAAATAGGAGTTATATGAGCTATGTACAATGTGTGTACAAAGTACTGATATAGTGAATTAAAATAGTAAATAAAAAATAATTCATAACGGCCTACTCTATGCATCTCTATTGCCCCGTAGGATCTCAAATGAATCTGAATATGCGTAAGCACAACTCGGCGGATTATTTCCAAACGTTGTGCCAGTACACAGGCTCACACCTCACTTCTACTTCCTCTCCTCTGACCAATCACAGTTCGGCCCTCCCCCGCTGCCTGGCATGAAGCCGCCCTATCTCAACGCTCCCTACGGACCAGGCTCCGCCCTCTTGTTCCAGAATCCACCTCCTTCCTTGCAGGACTGCAACGATTCGCTGGCGGGGAAAATGGGCTTTTCCGATTGGTCAGCTCCGTATGATTCCACTCATGGAGGAAGATTGCCCAATCACCACGATACTGCTCCGTCTGGCCCCTCCCCCTCCCCTTCCTCTTCTTCTGATGGAGACGAGCCCAACGACAACAATGCCAAGTAAGGACACACACACACACACACACACACACACACACAGTGGCTGTGTTCGGAATAGCATACTACTCATACTAGATATGACGTAGATTTTGAGTATGTAGTGCGTTCACACTGTACAGTATGCGAAATTTGAGTATGCAAGAAATTTAGTAGGCGAGCAATTATTTCCGGGAAAATTGAAGTCAGTTACGATGGACACTAGCTCGGGTCCTATTTCCCAAAATGCATTTCGCGTCCAGGATTGCAGGGTTGCGTCCAGGGTTGCCAGATGGGGCGGGTTACCGCCAAATGGGCTACTTGATTTTGAGGTTATAGAAAGTTTAGGCTGTAAATTGTCAATCCCATCTGGCAACCCTGTGCGCTTTCAGCCTCGTCAAACTGCGTCATACAAACTTGTCATACAGCTTTTGTTTACATTCTCCGATAGCCTGGGAACCGAAAGCTTGCAATAAACATCGTTTTTTGCACAGATTTGAGTGTGCAGATGCTGCTTTCTTGCACTCTATTTGATACTCTTCAGTTGCAGCACCCCAGCTAAGTCTGATCACGGATGAGCGGTGGTATTTTCACTATACTGGGAATTAACATGGTGAAAAGCATTCTTAGACCAGGCTAGTCGTCATGATTACAAATATGCCACTTGATATGCATGAAATCCAAGTTTATTTGTGTCTTACACGCATGTTCACCTAGTATTTGACTGCTTGTAGCCCAATCACGAATGATCCCAGTATTGTAGCTTCAGAAGGACAAGTTGGTTGTAGTGCTTGCCCACGATATGTTATTGCTCATATATATTTATTTTAATCATGTTATTTTACCAACTGTTAAGACAACAATATAGTAAGCTAGTTACTTGAGCTAGCTAAAGATATTGGCCCCACAAATCATTTTACAACGTGTTGTAATTATGTTACGATATTTCTGTCGAGTGAGTGAAGGTAAGCAACGTAGGGTGCGTTCGTAAAATCGCTCTGAGAGCGCCGGAGCGCACACTGGGTGCAACGTCATAAAGGGACCAGGTAATTTGATTGGACAAGAGGCATTCCATGAGTGCTGATCATATTTCCAGGGCGAATTTACGAACGCAGCTAGCGAACAGAAGACGCAACAAATCGTCAGATCAGATATATAAACGGGTTATTTTGGTAAACTGGACACATTTTGGGAATATATGTGGTTACTTTCTCGCCTGAAAACATTAAAACTTCATGCGAGTGTGTGAGAGAGAGAGAGAGACAGAGAGAGACAGAGAGAGACAGAGAGAGACAGAGAGACAGAGAGAGACAGAGAGACAGAGAGAGACAGAGAGAGAGAGAGAGAGAGAGAGAGAGCGACAGAGAGACAGACAGACAGACGTAAGAAGTCAGCAGTCAGCAGATGAAAGTAAGCAAAGTAAGTAACCGTAGCAATTTCTGACAGAAAACATTGGTTCAAATTGTTCGTTATTATTGTGACTTAACTAGAAAGTGTCTGATTGTAGTTCCATGGTGACTAGAAAGTGTCTAGTTCCATTGTGTGAATAGTGTTAAAGAACTAGCTAGCTAGTTAGCTCAGAGGTGATTAGTAATAATAGATGGTAGTAGTAATAATACAATATGTCTTATTCTGCTAGAATTGGACTTTATGGTAATAAAATACAATAAAAAAGTGGATTGAAGCATTGGAACAAACCCTCACTCATTGGAAATGTCTGTTTTTCCATAGATGGACATAAGATTGTTTTTCAGGTGAGAGAGTCAAGTCAAAATGACATTATCTGACTGCATTGCCCACAGCAACCCAATATACAATTTAGAATGATGTTATAAATTGATATGGATCAATTTATACCTCTTATTAGATTATACATATTCTGGTTGTTATGTTTGCCTTTCGGTGGACAGCAAAAGAGGGAGAGAGGAGGATAGAGAGGGAGAGGAGGAGGAGAGAGAGCAGGATGGAGTCAGCACACCAAAGAGACAGCAAGAACCAGGTGAGAAAGTGGACAGGTAGTCAAGACCACAAGTAGCCTTGAGAACCTATGGTTCTGGTGCAGCACCCTCAGCACCCCCCTTCATTACTTGTAATAGGATGTAATAAACGTTTGACACACATGGCAATAAAAAAACATGAATCTTGAATTAGCAAAACAAGCTGTGCAAGGTTAACAACCTGCTGCTAAACAAGTCAAAGACCCAGGAATTCATCGTAGACGTCAGGAGGAAAAAGTCCGAGATCCAGCCCCTGCTCATCGACGGAGAGAGCGTGGAGATAGTCTCAACCCTACGATTCCTGGGACACAACATGCGGGATGACCTGGCCTGGAAGGACAACACTAAAGGCACCATCAAGAGGGCACAACAGCGGCTATACACCCTGAGATGCCTCAGGAAACAACACAACAAGCAGGAGATACTGGTGGCCTTCTACCACGGCGCAGTGGAGAGCATCCTCACCGTCGGCATCTCCAACTGGTTCCACAGCTGCACAACAGCGGAGAGAATCGAGCTACAGAGAGTCGTGAGAACAGCACAGAAGATCACCGGCGCCCCCCTCCCCTCTCTGGAGGAGCTGTACAAAACACGCTGTCTCAGGAGGGCCTCCAAGATCTCCAAGGACCCGACCCACCCTGGGCACGAACACTTTGTCAAGCTGCCCTCGAACAGGAGGTACAGGACCCCGGCCGCTAAGACAAACAGACTGAAGAACAGCTTCTACCACAGGGCCGTCAAGGCCCTGAACACAGAAAAGGCCTAAGTTCTGGGCCCAGGACAGTCCGGACGGATTGTATGGCAGCTAGTGCTGAGGCACAAACATGTAAATTTTCAAGCCTGCAAACTGTGACACTTTAAAATAATGTGAAAAAATACTTTTTGTGCAATATGACAACCCTAGTTGACTATCTGTGCAGTATAGTACAGTGGATTGTGTACATAGCCTTTATTGATGTAAACCAGCTCCTTACCTTCTTGTGATTTTATGCATCTATGCTCTTTCTAAAATGTTTTCTTTTTCCTTTCCTAAACACCAGGGGAGCCACCCCTCCTAAATTTCGTTGTTTGGTACCTGTACTGTAGCAATGACAAATAAAGTCCATTCCATTCCATTTTTGCTATTTAAACATGTCAGCATGTCATCACTGACAGATGACAGGTAGATAATGAAAGGTAGTAAAAAAACTGAAAAATGATGTTGCCAGACTTGCAGACTTTTTAACCAGACCCTGTCGCATATGTTTGTGTGTGATTGTCAGTGCAAAGAGGGAGAGAGGAGGATGGAGATGACACAGAGAGAGAGAGAGAGAGAATAAAAAATAAGTGATGGCTTTGTGGCTCAACAATAAAGTCTATAAATTATCATATTTGTTCTAGTCACATAATTGATATTATGATATTACAGAGATAACTTGTTCTGTTACTAATCTGTTACACTAATTGTGGGGGGGGGAGAAATTAACATTTCACAACAGGGGTGGGGCGAGCGGGGGTGAGGAGAAATTAACATTTCACAATGGGGGGGGGGGGGAATGGAGGTGGAGGATCCATGCCACCCTCCCAAGGCAGCACACCTAGGGGAAACACTGTAGTATGCAGTATGCTAGTATACAATTCCGAACACAGCCAGTGTTTTACTGCCATACTGCAGACAGAAGCCTTTCACCATCGATATAACACTTACTCCTCTCCCCCCTCCTCTTTTCTCTGTATCTCTCTCTACCCCCTCCTCCTTTCTCTGTCTCTCTCTCTCTCCCCTCCTCCTTTCTCTGTCTCTCTCTCCCCTCCTCCTTTCTCTGTCTCTCTCTCTCCCCTCCTCCTTTCTCTGTCTCTCTCTCTCTCTCTCTCCCCTCCTCCTTTCTCTGTCTCTCTCTCCATCCCCTCCTCTTTTCTCTCCCTCCCCTCCTACTTTCTCTCTCTCTCTCCCCATCTCCTTTCTCTCTCTCTCCCCTCCTTCTTTCTCTCTCTCCCCTCGGTTCTCTCTCTCTCCCCCCTCCTCCTTTCTTTCTCTCTCTCTCCCATCCTCCTTTCTCTCTCTCTCCCCTCCTCCTTTCTCTCTCTCTCCCCTCCTTTCTCTCTCTCTCCCCATCTCCTTTCTCTCTCTCTCTCTCCCCTCCTCCTTTCTCTCTCTCTCCCCTCCTCCTTTCTCTCTCTCTCTCTCCCCTCCTCCTTTCTCTCTCTCTCTCTCCCCTCCTCCTTTCTCTGTCTCTCTCTCTCTCTCTCCCCTCCTCCTTTCTCTCTCTCTCCCCATCTCCTTTCTCTCTCTCTCTCCCCTCCTCCTTTCTCTCTCTCTCCCCTCCTCCTTTCTCTCTCTCTCCCCTCCTCCTTTCTCTCTCTCTCTCCTCCTCCTTTCTCTCTCTCTCTCTCTCTCTCTCTCCCCTCCTGCTTTCTCTCTCTCTCTCTCTCCCCTCCTGCTTTCTCTCGTTCTCTCTCTCTCTCTCCCCTCCTCCTTTCTCTCTCTCTCTCTCTCTCCCCTCCTCCTTTCTCTCTCTCCCCTCCTCCTTTCTCTCTCTCTCCCCTCCTGCTTTCTCTCTCTCTCCCCTCCTCCTTTCTCTCTCTCTCCCCTCCTCCTTTCTCTCTCTCTCTCTCCCCTCCTCCTTTCTCTCTCTCCCCTCCTCCTTTCTCTCTCTCTCCCCTCCTCCTTTCTCTCTCTCTCTCTCTCCCCTCCTCCTTTCTCTCTCTCTCTTTCCCCTCCTCCTTTCTCTCTCTCTCTCTCTCCCCATCTCCTTTCTCTCTCAGTCATTTGACAGACAAGTCTTCCAGATGGGAGAATCCCTCCGGCCGAGGGGGCGGGGCTTCAGGGGACGGTTCCCATGGTAACGGGTCGAACATTCCGTCGCTGTTGTCTATGGCGACACGGAGTCACATGGATATAACCACACCCCCTCTGCCTCAGGTCAGTGCCAAGATGTGTGTGTGTGTGTATAGACATGCACGTGTGTGTGTGTGTGTGTGTGTGTGTGTGTGTGTGTATGTGTGTATGGACATTAGGGATGGACGGTTTCCAATTATTGAAACCGAAAAACCGTCAAAGACTAAAACCGGGGTTTTCCGGTTAACCGAAAAAAAAAAAAAAAAGAACGCCAATTTCAAATAATTGAGCCCTACTGCTACAATACACTCATGTCGAACACCATTAAAACACCGTAAGCACAGTCGCAACACATTTAGGCTACTTAGTTTCACAAATATAAGTGGAAAGGCAGACTTTTGTAAGCTACACCATACATGAAAACACATGAACACTTAACACACCAGCTCCGCTGATCCAGGGTGCACGCCTGCACGGAAGATCATCTCTTGGAACAGCGTCTTCATTGAATGAACTGCTTTCTCAATATCTTGGTTCTTAGACAAAGTTTCAGCTGCTGCTCAATGTATTTAAATATTTGAATACTGCTCAATAATCACTGAAATATTAGACTTAGAATTATGCAGTGAACATACTTAAAGCTTTTCATAAAAACCACATGCCGCGAGACTGACTCGTCCTGAACTGTCGTAAGTCAATCAACAAAGAATGCCCCATCAAAATAAAAGTGCCCATGGTAGAGCTGTCAAAATAGAGCTTTCAAAATAAATGTAATGTACTAATACAGATAAATACAGAACTACCTTTGCGTCACTAAGTGACCGCGTATCTTCTGAGACATGCGTTCTGTCATCACTTTCAGTAGCACCTTCACACACAGTGGCGCTGTGCACAAACACTCTTGATCCGTATAGCTCTTGTTTTATTATATTGTGGTAGTAAATACTGCACTTGGAGTTACATTCAATGCATGATTTGTGCTATAGAACATAAATAAAGTTTGATTGATTGATTGATATCAAATCAAATCACATTTTATTTCTATAGCGCATTTCTCACAAAAGTGACCCAATGCGCTTTACAGAGAGCAGCGAAAATGATCTTATTAAATGTAAGCGAGTAATTGTAAAAAACCTTTCCTATCTACCAATAACTGAAGGCAACTATCTTTCCCATAGAGTGATTCGTTACCCTTAAATATAATCCCAATTAGATATTAATCCTCAGTTATTCTTCACAACTGACCAAACCTCTCACTCATTGCGCGGCAGATTCAGACTGTATCATTGTTATTTTCACACACTCTAGGCATGTATTATATAGCAATCTATGATATTTTGATCAAATGTAAAAAATAAAAAAATCCGGTTTCAGACGGTTTTGATAAAAAAACGTTTCTATTTTTATAAACCCCGGTTTTCGGTATAACCGAAAAACCGTCCATCCCTAATGGACATGCACATGTTTGTGTGTATGTGTGTATGGACGTGTGTGTGTGTGTGTGTGTGTGTGTGTGTGTTAGGGATGGACGGTTTTTCGGTTATACCGAAAACCGGGGTTTATAAAAATAGAAACGGTTTTTTATCAAAACCGTCTGAAACCGGATTTTTTTTTGTTTGTTTTTTTTGTTCAAAGAATAAAACTGGAACATGTCACATGTTTGTCGTGTGTGAAAATAACAATGATACAGTCTGAATCTGCCGCGCAATGAGTGAGAGGTTTGGTCAGTTGTGAAGAATAACTGAGGATTAATATCTAATTGGGATTATATTTAAGGGTAACGAATCACTCTATGGGAAAGATAGTTGCCTTCAGTTATTGGTAGATAGGAAAGGTTTTTTACAATTACTCGCTTACATTTAATAAGATAATTTTCGCTGCTCTCTGTAAAGCGCATTGGGTCACTTTTGTGAGAGAAATAAAAATGTGATTTGATTTGAATATAGAAATAAAATGTGATTTGATTTGATATCAATCAATCAATCAAACTTTATTTATGTTCTATAGCACAAATCATGCATTGAATGTAACTCCAAGTGCAGTATTTACTAAACCACAATATAATAAAACAAGAGCTATACGGATCAAGAGTGTTTGTGCACAGCGCCACTGTGTGTGAAGGCGCTACTGAAAGTGATGACAGAACGCATGTCTCAGAAGATACGCGGTCACTTAGTGACGCAAAGGTAGTTCTGTATTTATCTCTATCTGTATTAGTACATTTATTTTGAAAGCTCTATTTTGACAGCTCTACCATGGGCACTTTTATTTTGATGGGGCATTCTTTGTTGATTGACTTACGACAGTTCAGGACGAGTCAGTCTCGCGGCATGTGGTTTTTATGAAAAGCTTTAAGTATGTTCACTGCATAATTCTAAGTCTAATATTTCAGTGATTATTGAGCAGTATTCAAATATTTAAATACATTGAGCAGCAGCTGAAACTTTGTCTAAGAACCAAGATATTGAGAAAGCAGTTCATTCAATGAAGACGCTGTTCCAAGAGATGATCTTCCGTGCAGGCGTGCACCCTGGATCAGCGGAGCTGGTGTGTTAAGTGTTCATGTGTTTTCATGTATGGTGTAGCTTACAAAAGTCTGCCTTTCCACTTATATTTGTGAAACTAAGTAGCCTAAATGTGTTGCGACTGTGCTTACGGTGTTTTAATGGTGTTCGACATGAGTGTATTGTAGCAGTAGGGCTCAATTATTTGAAATTGGCGCTCTTTTTTTTTTCTTTTCTTTTTCTTCTTTTTTCGGTTAACCGGAAAACCCCGGTTTTAGTCTTTGACGGTTTTTCGGTTTCAATAATTGGAAACCGTCCATCCCTAGTGTGTGTGTGTGTGTGTGTGTGTGTGTGTATGGGCATGTACATGTTTGTGTGTGTGTGTGTGTGTGTGTGTGTGTGTATGGACATGTACATGTTTGTGTGTGTATGGACCAGGGTTTCCGTTAACCGGTAATTCCCGGACTTTGTCCGGTAAAATTTGTCGAAGTCCGACAAATTGAAAACTCGTCGGACAAAATGTCCGGTGAAAATAATTCCCTCTAAGCACAATTTGAATACAATTCGCTAAAGTTCACATTTTGTATTCAAATTGGCTTTGGGCCACCATTCTCAGCTGAGCACCAAACACACACACACAACATTGCCCGAGAGAGAAGGACCCGCCCCCTCCAGCCAGCCTATAGGCTAACCAAAGGGGGCGGGTCCTTCTCTCTCGGGCAGTGCCGCGCGTGCACGAGTGTGTGTGTGTCCGGTGGCCAGCTGAAAATGGTGGCCCGAAGCGGAAAGCCTTAACTTTATCGCACAATAACAAGGATAACAAACGAAACGGACAACATTTACACTAAGATGGAGACAAACTTCAGCGATATGATCTAACAGCTGGTTTTCAGGACGACATACAGACCCGTATGAGCTTACAGGGCTATCCCCTAAGTATGATTTGACAGGCAGCTAAACGAAATGCCTTCCCAACCAGCGAGACCTGGGGGGTGTTCTATCAACGTCGCCAAAGGAAAACCTAGGCCTACTTCGCCAAGTCCCGCGAGACTCTTAAAAAGATCCAGGCATATCTTGATAGATCTCGCGAGACTTGTCAAAACAAGCCCAGACTTTCCTCCAGCGACGTCGATGGATCACCCCCCTGGTTATAGAAATGACGTTGTTTTATTGATAAAAATAAAAAAAAAGGGTAAAACTGGAAAGAGAAAATAGAAAACTCACATTAATCCCAAACAATTTAACAAACTTCAGTTAACGTAATGTGGAGTCCGTTCATTGATCGATGCTGTCTGTTCAGTTCCCAGTGAGGCGCCCGTTCAGCGCTGGACCCGTTCAGCGCTGGATTTGACGCATGGCATAGCGCGCATGCGTCAAATCATGTTATATTATTATATAGCTCGCATCTAATCGTATCGGATAAGAAATAGACATTAAATGGCATATATAGGCCGCTACACAACAGTAATCACCGCGACAAACAGCTATATTAGATTTGAAGAAAAAAAAATATGATTTTGGAAAAAAAAAAATGTATTATATTTTAATATGATGACCGGAATATATCACGTTTGTCCGGTAAATCGAATTCTTCCCGGACACGATGTCCGACGGCAAATTTTTCTAACGGAAACCCTGGTATGGACATGTACATGTTTGTGTGTCTGTGTGTGTATGGACATGTACATGTTTGTGTGTGTGTGTGTGTGTGTGTGTGTATGGACATGTACATGTTTGTGTGTGTGTGTGTATGGGCATTTACATGTTTGTGTGTCTGTGTGTGTATGGACATGTACATGTTTGTGTGTGTGTGTGTGTGTGTGTGTATGTACATGTTTGTGTGTGTATGGACATGTACATGTTTGTGTGTGTGTGTGTGTGTGTATGGGCATGTACATGTTTGTGTGTCTGTGTGTGTATGGGCATGTACATGTTTGTGTGTGTGTGTGTATGGACATGTACATGTTTGTGTGTGTGTATGGACATGTACATGTGTGTGTGTGTGTGTGTGTATGGGCATGTACATGTTTGTGTGTGTGTATGGACATGTACATGTTTGTGTGTGTGTATGGACATGTACATGTTTGTGTGTGTGTATGGACATCAGTGTTTCCTCTATATGCATTTATTCGTGGCGGGCCACATTTTCGGCGGGCCTACATTTTCTCCGCCACTAATTGATTCAGTCCACTTTATGACCGGAGAACAGAAAAAAATCAGATTGAAGCTAGTTTAGGCCGCTTTCAGACCTACATTTCGTTCCGATTTAGGATGTAGTAAGTTACAATATGTTACAATGTTGCAATTAACCTCGTCGGCGACGCGCTTGCAAAACAGTTTTGTGATTGGTCCGAATTTAGCGGGACATTTAGATTTCTGGAAATCCCTTCCCTCTCTCTTTGCCCGTCGCCTGTCCCTTTAATCCCGTATGCGTATCCTAATCGAAAATGCAACATCATCAGCGACGACTGTGGGTTCTTGCATTTACTGCTGTTCTCTGGTTCATGTTCTTATACCAGTGTTCACTATAGAGTATTTTAAATAAACATTCGTAATGTAGTCTAGTCTCTGATGTTCATGGTCAACTAAATCAGGCTATTTTGTGAAACAAATAATGTTCCCGAGCAGCCTCGCATCTAACGCTAGCTTCGAACTATTCATAGCATAAACGTTGGTAAATGTCACAAACGACACAGTATTGGCAGGGGGAAAGAAGGGGAGTCGAATTTATATTGACAACGGATTTACATGCTGGAAAAACATGCAGCTAAAATTCAGGGAACATTTGGACAATAAGAGACACAACGGAGCTGTGGTCGCGTGGTCTAATTACAGGGCAATATGCGCGGGGCAAAAATAATCTATTGCCTCTCAAATCACCACGAACAGAACGGCGGAGGTACGGGTAAACAGGGCACTTTTTTATGTTGCCACCCTCTAGTTTTCGGTGAAATTACGTCTTTGTATAGAGCGCCAGTGCGTGTTTCATGCGCGTGCACGCGGAAAAAAATGTGCGCGAAAAAGGAACACTCCGCCACCAATGTGAAAAATCCTGGAGGAAACACTGGACATGTACATGTTTGTGTGTGTGTATGGACATGTACATGTACATGTTTGTGTGTATGCTGCAGTTGCTAAAGATTATTCCGCTGCAATACTGTGTCCATATTGTAAAGTTGCGCTCACCGACCCCTTCTCTGTGTGTGTGTGTGTGTGTGTGTGTGTGTGTGTGTGTGTGTGTGTGTGTGTGCGCGTGCGTGCGTGCGTGTGTGTGTGTGTGTAGGTCAGTGCCGAGGTGCTGCGCGTCGCTGAGCACAGACACCGCAGAGGACTGATGTACCCTCAGATCTACCACATACTGACCAAGGTAAACACACCTCTATACTGACCACGGTAAACACACCTCTATACTGACCAAGGTAAACACACACACCTCTATACTGACCAAGGTAAACACACCTCTATACTGACCAAGGTAAACACACCTCTATACTGACCAAGGTAAACACACCTCTATACTGACCAAGGTAAACACACACCCCCACACTCTGATCCACAGCATTGCAGCACAAACAACCGCAGTACACACAGGTGAGATGAGATTTAGTTTAGTCACAAAGCTTAAAACAGGGTTCCTACGGGTCCTGAAAATACTTGAAAGTTTGTGAATTTGAGAACAAGAAATCAAGGTCTTAAAAGTTTTTGAAAATAGACGTAGGTCATTGAAAGTGCTTGAATTCCCCTCTCTCTCTCTCTCTCTCTAAAAAATTAATACAATTATATATATACTGTATATATATTCCAAAATGGTTTACTTACCTCGTCAACTAGTTCTGTCTCAAACTATGACGTGTTGGGTCCTTGAATTTGAGGGAATTGAGTCTTGAAAGTCCTTGAAAGGTGCTTGAAAGGTGCTTGAATTTGATGTTTCAGAAGGTGTGGGAACCCTAAAAAAACAAACATTGACTTTTGACCTTGTTTGTAGTTCCTCCCCAGAGCAGACTGGTCTGGTTCTCTCCCCTCCACGTTAATCCCTTCCTACAGCTGTCACTCAAATCCTCTCTTTCTCCCCCGTCCCTCTTTCTTGTCTTCTCCCAGGGAGAGATGAAGATGCCGGTGTGTATAGAGGATGAGTGTAACTCGGAGCTGCCTCCCGCCTCTCTCCTATTCCGCGCAGCCAGACAGTATTCCTACGGCGTGCTCTTCAGCCTGGCCGAGACACACCGCCGCCTGGAGAGGCTCGCCATGCGCAAGAGAGGACCCCTCGAAGGTACGTGTGTAATAACAGACCCCTCGAAGGTACGTGTGTAATAACAGACCCCTCGAAGGTACGTGTGTAATAACAGACCCCTCGAAGGTACGTGTGTAATAACAGACCCCTCGAAGGTACGTGTGTAATAACAGACCCCTCGAAGGTACGTGTGTAATAAAAGACCCCTCGAAGGTACGTGTGTAATAACAGACCCCTCAAAGGTACGTGTGTAATAACAGACGTCTCGAAGGTACGTGTGTAATAACAGACCCCTCGAAGGTACGTGTGTAATAACAGACCCCTCAAAGGTACGTGTGTAATAAGACCTCTCGAAGGTACGTGTGTAATAACAGACCCCTCGAAGGTACGTGTGTAATAAGACCTCTCGAAGGTACGTGTGTAATAACAGACCCCTCGAAGGTACGTGTGTAATAACAGACCCCTCGAAGGTACGTGTGTAATAACACACCCCTCAAAGGTAAAACACGGAGGAGCAAAGGTCCATTCACAACTATTTCTAAAGGTACAATTACAAAAACACTTTGTTTCAGTACGATAACCCATTGTCTTGATATGCCTAATTGTACAAAAGTGTTTTCTTTTTTTTCAACTGTAGCAATAACAGCATAGGAAGATATGCCAAAGCAAAAGGGAAACAGCACAAACTAATATAGCTGGAAGCAACCATGCCCAGAGTCTAAAGCAATGGCACAATATCACACTGCATATTAACCAGAGCACCAACACAGTACTAAATAATGGCCATTAAGAGGAAAGGATTACCATTATGTGTTGAGAGTGGCTGATATAGAAATGATGTTAGCATCTAGAAAACTCAGACAAAGGTTCACGATGCATTCTGTCTGCTTGCTCCTTCTGCCAACGGGTCTCCATGCTGTGTAGCGAGATGAGCCTCCTGAGCCGCCCACAATGCTGTCAAAACGTTCATTTATCATCTCGACCGCAGCAGAAAAACCACAGCAAAAAATAGATAGATAGATACTGTCATTTCAACTGCGAAACTTCTTAGCTAAACTAAAACTGTTGTGGTTTCTGGAGCTGAAGTCTTGTTAGCTTCCCCCCCACTTACAATTTTAGTCAAATAAAAACCAAAATATTGCGTACATCAGGAAGCGATTTATTTGAAGCCTCCAGTAATTTAATTGCCACTGTCATGCCAGAGTGGGTGCTTGACTGTGTTTTGTGCGCGTCTCTCTCTCCAGTCCCTCCAGTGATCGTGAAGGAGTGGAGCAGCGGGAAGGCCAAGTCGGCCCTGACCCCAGAGCTGGTGCCGGCGCTGTGCTTCCGCGAGTGGACCTGCCCCAACCTGAGGAGGCTGTGGCTGGGCCGGGCCAGCGAGGACCGCTCCAGGAGAACCAGGGCCTTCCTGGCCTGCCTACGCTCCGACTGCCCCGCTCTGCTCAACCCTGCCCAGGTGCCCCAACACCTGCTGCTGATGTGCTGCGTGCTCAGGTGACCCCCCCCCCCCCTCTCTCCCTATCTCTCTCTTTCTCGCTCGCTCGCTCAGCCTGTCTCCCACCTGACACAGGTGTGTGTGTGTGCCTGCGTGGTTGTATGGTTGACAGGTGTAGGCCTAAGTTAGTTCTTCTCGTTTATCTAATAGATTCTCCCTCTTAATGACCTATTGTATTTTTAGCTTGCTATTCGCATTCTATGCCTTCAGCACCGGAGTATGCTCATAGTCACTTGTATTAGTAAGGAGATGCACTTGTGAGTTCTGGCGAAGCGTCAGCTAAATGACTAATGTAATGCGATAGCCAGTGAGTGTTTGCTCGCATTCATGAATTCAATATTGCATGACAAGTGTATTTAGCTAGCTGGCTAACGTCAGTGGTAGAGCAGAGGTGATAAGCTAAAGGCTAGCTAGTGGTAGCCTACCAAGCTACCCGTGAGTTAGAGTGAGGCACTGACTGTAGCCTAGCCTATTGTATGGAGTGAGAGGACACATTGCATTGTTTTGGAGCATATCTGTTATATAAAAACATTAGTGTCTTGTCTGTAGCCTATATTGCCCTTTGGGTTACTGACCTTTACATAAAGCAAAGTTATTACCTAAAACAATGCATGTATTGAGCTAGAGTTCAACTACCGTATTTTCCGGACTATAAGTCGCACCCGAGTATAAGTCGCAGCAGGCCAAAAATGGGTCATGAAGAGGAAAAAAACACATATAAGTCGCACTGGACTATAAGTCGCATGGTTCAAGGGAACGGGCTTGGCGGAATCAGCGGGGAAAGAAGACCCTGTTGAGCTTGACTCTAGTCTGGCACTGTGAAGAGACATGAGAGGATTTGTAAGCCCAGGAAGGACATAATTCACGTTAAAACTTCTTCTGAAAGGTTAGAATTACTTAAATTATCGAGTGTAAAGCCAGGGCTAGCTAGCGCGTTGCTAACGAAGGTTAGCAAAATGGCGTCGCGGGAGCAAGCAAACAGGATGGAACAGCCTCTGAAAGGTAATAAATGACTTTAATATCGTGTATAACGTTCATAATAGCGTGTATAACGTTCATAATATAGTGCTTAATGTCCACATTGTCGAGTGTAACGACTATTTATCGTGTATAAGGCCATGACAAAGATAGCTTGGTGAAAAACGGAAGTAGTTAGGATGAAGGGCGGCCTACAAACAATGCAACATTGAACAGCCTCTGAAAGTTAATAAATGACTTTAATATCGTGTATAACGTTCATAATATCGTGTATAAGGTCCATAATATCATGTTTAATGTCCACATTGTCGTGTGTAATGTCCACATTGTCGAGTATAATGGCTATTCTATCGCGTATGTGGCGCTAGCGGAAGTAGCAAAATAGCCTCGCGGGGGTAACTTAGCAACATAGAACAGTCTCTGGAAGGAATAAATGACTTTAATATCGTTTATAACATCCATAACATTGTGTATAAGGTCCATAACATCATGTTTAATGTCCACATTGTCGTGTTTAATGTCCACATTGTCAAGTATAATGGCTATTCTATCGTGTATGAGGCGCTAGCGGAAGTTACTCCTTGGTTCATGTCAGTCAGAGATTACCGTATGTCAGTTCATGTCAGTCAGAGATTATGAATTATTGATATATAAGTCGCACCTGACTATAAGTCGCAGGACCAGCCAAAGTATGAAAAAAACCGCGACTTATAGTCCGGAAAATACGGTACTTTATTGAAACAATCTACCGCCATAGTCCATGGCCTGTTATTAAACCTTTGATGTAGCGAAGCCTTTTTTATTTATATTATTTTTTATTTTTTATTAATACTTATTCATTTTGCACATGTATATGTATAGGCCTGGCTGATTTAGAAAACATAAAATAAAATTTGCAAAAGAAATCTTTTTATTTTTATTTTTATCCGATTAATCGGAAAAATAATCGGCAGATTAATCGATTATCAAAATAATCGTTAGTTGCAGCCCTAGTTGGCAGGTGTATTGTATTAAGAGATGTGATTGACAAGTGTGTGTGTGTGTATGTTATTGATTTGTGTGTGTGTGTGTTATTTACGTGTGTGTTATTGATTGTGTGTGTGTGTGTGTGTGTGTGTGCAGACACTGGCATATTTAATCAAACGAATGTCCCTCCACAAGAAGGTCAGAGTTCAATTGAGGCACTTAAGGCTCCTCAATAATGTTCCCCCTGGATACACTCCAGGTAAAGGCCTCGGCGCTCCGTAGGCTGGAGGGTAGGAGGGTCGGCAGGTAGGTAGCTCCGTTGTTGCGGGTTGGAGGGGCTACAGGGTCCCCTGTAACACTGCTGGGCTCTCTCTCTCCGCCTATGTCAGGGGCCGTGCCTGGGAGGTAGATAGGTCTGGCGGTAGATAAAACACATGAACACACTTCTATCTGAGAATTGTTCTGCCGGGGTCCGGCTCTCACCCAGTCCATACGCGTCTCATGCTTGTAGCTCTCCCCGGTGTGCTGTCTCTTCTCCTTATCTGTGGCTGTGTTCGGAATGGCATACTAGCATGCTATCCATACTAGTATGACGTAGATTTTGAGTATGCAGTGTGTTCACAATGTATAGTATGAAGTTTGAGAAGGCGAGAAATCTAGTATGGATACTAGATTATCCCGAATCTCTGAGTATGCGATGAGACCACACTATTCGACTGCTCAATCCCCAAAATGCATTGCGCGTCTCTTCAGTCTCGTCAAGCTGCGTCATACAAACTCATTATACAGTTGTTGTTTACATGATCCCAGAGCCTGGAGACCGAAAGCTCGTAATAAACAATAACCTGTTATTGACGTGTATGTTATTGATATGTGTATGTTATTGATGTGTGTTTGTGTTATTGATGTGTGTGTGTGTGTGTGTGTTATTGATGTGTGTGTGTTAATGATGTGTGTGTGTGTGTGTGTGTGTGTTATTGACGTGTGTGTGTGTTATTGACGTGTGTGTGTGTGTGTGTGTTATTGACGTCTGTGTGTTATTGACGTGTGTGTGTGTGTGTTATTGGTGTGTGTGTGTGTTATTGATGTGTTTATTGACGTTTATGTTATTGATGTGTGTGTGTGTGTGTGTTATTGACGTGTTTATTGACGTTTATGTTATTGATGTGTGTGTGTGTGTGTGTGTGTGTGTGTGTGTGTGTGTGTGTGTGTGTGTGTTGCAGGTATATGATGCAGTGGCCTGGTGGTCGTATCCTCCAGAGACACGAGCTGGACGCCTTCCTGGCCCAGGCCGTCTCCAACCAGCTGTACGAACCAGACCAGCTGCAGGAGCTCAAGGTAATAACACCTTAATAACACCTTAACACCAGCTGCAGGAGCTCAAGGTGATAACACCTTATGAACCTGACCATACTATGGAGCACTGCCTTGTCTGCCCTCTACTACCCAACCCCTGCAGCTCAGAAGACCTTGCAGTGTTCAACAAAAATGCAAAGGACTGTGTAAAGAAATGGGAAACTGTCATATAACCACCATGCTTCAGAGAAACTGTCATATAACCACCACGCTTCAGACAAACTGTCATATAACCACCACGCTTCAGACAATCTGTCATATAACCACCACGCTTCAGACAAACTGTCATATAACCACCACGCTTCAGACAAACTGTCATATAACCACCACGCTTCAGAGAAACTGTCATATAACCACCACGCTTCAGAGAAACTGTCATATAACCACCACGCTTCAGACAAACTGTCATATAACCACCACGCTTCAGACAAACTGTCATATAACCACCACGCTTCAGAGAAACTGTCATATAACCACCACGCTTCAGAGAAACTGTCATATAACCACCACGCTTCAGGCAAACTGTCATATAACCACCACGCTTCAGACAAACTGTCATATAACCACCACGCTTCAGACAAACTGTCATATAACCACCACGCTTCAGACAAACTGTCATAACCACCACGCTTCAGACAAACTGTCATATAACCACCTCGCTTCAGACAAACTGTCATATAACCACCATGCTTCAGACAAACTGTCATATAACCAGGGGTGCACATAACTTTTTGGGGCCAGTGCTCAGAGGAGCACCTAGGGATGCTGCTTGGTGCTCCCCGAGTTCGCGAGTCACGACCCGTCCCACAGGATGGATGAAAAAGGGATACATGGATAACTTATATTAGCAAAACGACATTTATTCATAAATAAAGATGAACGAACAAATGATTGTGTGCAAAACAAAAGAAACAAATGCAAAATCAAATGACTGCTCTTTAAGCATGAAAGTCTGTCAGACTCCTTTAAACACAATGAAATCAACTGATCTCTTTAAGCACTGCTCTGTTCTGTAAACACTGAAATCAACTTTTCAACAAAAAGTTACAGCCTAAGCATTTATTTATACTACAAGCTTAATCGTCATCATCACTGCGCTCTTGACTGCTGTAAATTATCACTGTCCTCAATTTCAACCATGGTAGAGGATGTTTTTTTTTTTTTGGGTGCGCAAAAGCGCCCTCATGCGGCTGATCTGTCGCGCAGCATGCATTTTGGCGACGCATGCGCACTGGCGCACCAGTTATGTGCACCCCTGCATATAACCACCACGCTTCAGACAAACTGTCATAACCACCACGCTTCAGACAAACTGTCATAACCACCACGCTTCAGACAAACTGTCATAACCACCACGCTTCAGACAAACTGTCATATAACCACCTCGCTTCAGACTAGGGCTGCAACTAACGATTATTTTGATCATCGATTAATCTACCGATTATTTTCCCGGTTAATCGGATACAAAAAAGCGGTAAAAAATCAATTTACAAAAAGTTTTTTTTTTTTTTTTTTTAAAGATTTCTTTTGCTGATTTTATTTTATGTTTTCTAAATCAGCCAGGCCTATAGATATACATGTGCAAAATTAATAAGTATTAATAAAAAAGAAAAAATTATGTAAATAAAAAAGGCTTTGCTACATCAAATAGGTTTAACAACAGGCCATGGACTATGGCGGTAGATTGTTTCAATAAAGTAGTTGAACTCTAGCTCAATACATGCCATGTAGGTAATAACTTTGCTTAATGTAAAGGTCAGTAACCCAAAGTGCAATATAGGCTACAGACAAGACACTAATGTTTTTATATAACAGATATGCTCCAAAACAATGCAATGTGTCCTCTCACTCCATACAATAGGCTAGGCGACAGTCAGTGCCTCACTCTAACTCACGGGTAGCTTGGTAGGCTACCACTAGCTAGCCTTTAGCTTATCACCTCTGCTCTACCACTGACGTTAGCCAGCTAGCTAAATACACTTGTCATGCAATATTGAATTCATGAATGCGAGCAAACACTCACTGGCTATCGCATTACATTACAGTCATTTAGCTGACGCTTCGCCAGAACTCACACTAATGCATTTGCATGGAGAGCAGGAGACCATGGAAGGGCTGAGCCCAGCAGGACTTATATAATAAAACAATAGGAAGTTAGCTGTAACCCTCCTCTATAGAAACATAGTTAGTGTAACCCTCCTCTATAGAAACATAGTTAGTGCTGTAACCCTCCTCTATAGAAACATAGTTAGTGTAACCCTCCTCTATAGAAACATAGTTAGTGTAACCCTCCTCTATAGAAACATAGTTAGTGCTCTGGTTCTCAGCACAGCTACGCAGACTACAGCTGGACGAGCAGCGTAATGACAGTCAGCTAGCGGCAGCAGCGAGCTAACCCTGCTAGCTAACTCACTAGCATGTCCTGACAGCAGACAGCAGACAGCTTCACTCTCAAGGCTTTTGAGTAGCATGATTTAAATGTAGCCGCCGCGCCGGTGTAGGTACCGGATTTTCCCACTTTTCCGAAACAAAACCCAAAAAAAAAAAAAAAAACGATGAATCGATAATGGCATTCGTCGCCAACGAATTTCGTTATCGATTATTATCGATTTAATCGATTCGTTGTTGCAGCCCTACTTCAGACAAACTGTCATATAACCACCATGCTTCAGACAAACTGTCATATAACCACCTCGCTTCAGACAAACTGTCATATAACCACCTCGCTTCAGACAAACTGTCATAACCACCACGCTTCAGACAAACTGTCATATAACCACCACGCTTCAGACAAACTGTCATATAACCACCACGCTTCAGACAAACTGTCATATAACCACCTCGCTTCAGACAAACTGTCATATAACCACCACGCTTCAGACAAACTGTCATATAACCACCACGCTTCAGACAAACTGTCATAACCACCACGCTTCAGACAAACTGTCATATAACCACCACGCTTCAGAGAAACTGTCATATAACCACCACGCTTCAGACAAACTGTCATATAACCACCTCGCTTCAGACAAACTGTCATAACCACCACGCTTCAGACAAACTGTCATATAACCACCACGCTTCAGACAAACTGTCATAACCACCACGCTTCAGACAAACTGTCATATAACCACCACGCTTCAGACAAACTGTCATATAACCACCACGCTTCAGACAAACTGTCATATAACCACCACGCTTCAGACAAACTGTCATATAACCACCACGCTTCAGACAAACTGTCATATAACCACCACGCTTCAGACAAACTGTCATATAACCACCTCGCTTCAGACAAACTGTCATATAACCACCATGCTTCAGACAAACTGTCATATAACCACCACGCTTCAGACAAACTGTCATATAACCACCTCGCTTCAGACAAACTGTCATATAACCACCACGCTTCAGACAAACTGTCATATAACCACCACGCTTCAGACAAACTGTCATATAACCACCTCGCTTCAGACAAACTGTCATAACCACCACGCTTCAGACAAACTGTCATATAACCACCACACTTCAGACAAACTGTCATATAACCACCACGCTTCAGACAAACTGTCATAACCACCACGCTTCAGACAAACTGTCATATAACCACCTCGCTTCAGACAAACTGTCATATAACCACCATGCTTCAGACAAACTGTCATAACCACCACGCTTCAGACAAACTCATATAACCACCACGCTTCAGACAAACTCATATAACCACCACGCTTCAGAGAAACTCATATAACCACCTCGCTTCAGACAAACTGTCATATAACCACCACGCTTCAGACAAACTCATATAACCACCTCGCTTCAGACAAACTGTCATATAACCACCACGCTTCAGACAAACTGTCATATAACCACCACGCTTCAGAGAAACTCATATAACCACCACGCTTCAGACAAACTCATATAACCACCTCGCTTCAGACAAACTGTCATATAACCACCACGCTTCAGACAAACTGTCATATAACCACCACGCTTCAGACAAACTGTCATAACCACCACGCTTCAGACAAACTGTCATATAACCACCACGCTTCAGACAAACTGTCATATAACCACCTCGCTTCAGACAAACTGTCATATAACCACCACGCTTCAGACAAACTGTCATAACCACCACACTTCAGACAAACTGTCATATAACCACCACCCTTCAGACAAACTGTCATATAACCACCACGCTTCAGACAAACTGTCATATAACCACCTCGCTTCAGACAAACTGTCATATAACCACCACGCTTCAGACAAACTGTCATATAACCACCACGCTTCAGACAAACTGTCATATAACCACCACGCTTCAGACAAACTGTCATATAACCACCTCGCTTCAGACAAACTGTCATATAACCACCACGCTTCAGACAAACTGTCATATAACCACCTCGCTTCAGACAAACTGTCATATAACCACCACGCTTCAGACAAACTGTCATATAACCACCTCGCTTCAGACAAACTGTCATATAACCACCACGCTTCAGACAAACTGTCATATAACCACCACGCTTCAGACAAACTGTCATATAACCACCACGCTTCAGACAAACTGTCATATAACCACCTCGCTTCAGACAAACTGTCATATAACCACCACGCTTCAGACAAACTGTCATATAACCACCACGCTTCAGACAAACTCATATAACCACCAGGCTTCAGACAAACTGTCATATAACCACCACGCTTCAGACAAACTGTCATATAACCACCAGGCTTCAGACAAACTGTCATATAACCACCACGCTTCAGACAAACTGTCATATAACCACCAGGCTTCAGACAAACTGTCATATAACCACCACGCTTCAGACAAACTGTCATATAACCACCACGCTTCAGACAAACTGTCATATAACCACCACGCTTCAGACAAACTGTCATATAACCACCACGCTTCAGACAAACTGTCATATAACCACCACGCTTCAGACAAACTGTCATATAACCACCTCGCTTCAGACAAACTGTCATATAACCACCACCCTTCAGACAAACTGTCATATAACCACCACGCTTCAGACAAACTGTCATATAACCACCACGCTTCAGACAAACTGTCATATAACCACCACGCTTCAGACAAACTGTCATATAACCACCACGCTTCAGACAAACTGTCATATAACCACCACGCTTCAGACAAACTGTCATATAACCACCACGCTTCAGACAAACTGTCATATAACCACCACGCTTCAGACAAACTGTCATATAACCACCACGCTTCAGACAAACTGTCATATAACCACCTCGCTTCAGACAAACTGTCATATAACCACCACCCTTCAGACAAACTGTCATATAACCACCACGCTTCAGACAAACTGTCATATAACCACCACACTTCAGAGAAACGAAAAGCAGAAGCAGCAGAGGCTTCTTCCTAGCAACCCTCCCACCAATGCCATTATGATTCAGTGTTCTTCTTATTGTTGAAGCATGCAGTTACCTGAGATGCAACAAGGGAGGTCTGCAAATCTGTAAATATTATATTTGGGTTGGTTTTTACCAGATATTTTATGCAGCACTATGATAAACGCCATAAGAGTGTTTGTCCAGCACCACTGTCTGTGTGGTTAAAGATGCTATGAAAGTAGGGGATTATATAAGTTATTGATACCGATTCCATTATCGATTCTGCTTAACGGTTTGATTCTTTATTGATACTTATCGATTCCTGATGCATTTTCGGAGTGTAAAACAGTCTGAACACAGTGTATAATATCTGAACACAGTGTATAATATCTGAACATTTGAAAATAACTACAATGAGCTTAAGCAGCTGGCTGCTCAAAAAACTGTTTTCTTCTTATGCAGTTAGTGTCTGTTGCCAAGCATAAACGGTTGTGCTATAAGCAGCAAGCACATCAAAAGACTAAGCTTAATAATAAACACATATTCGTAAATACACTCTGGAAATCTGCTCTGGTTTCATCGTCATAGAGTTTTCTGAAATCAGGTGAGTTTAAATACAAATTACAGGAGCATTACATGCTTGAAATACAATTATTTCTTACAATTTTGCCAATCATTTTGTCCAGACCATTTTTGGAGCTCAGATTTGGCTTGTTTCTCTGCTTTTTCTTTTGTGTTGTTCCAATGCAAACAAAAGAAATAATACTAATAATTATAATAATGTGTTATATAGCGCTTTTCCGGGGCTCAAAGACGCTGACAATATGGGAAAAACAGAAAACACAGAAACAACAAGCAACAGATAACATGAGAACATAGAACGCCGAGTTAACAAACAGGCACAGGGAACAATTAACACAGCAATGTGATTGAGAGAGGGTGGGATTGAGGTGGGATTTAAAAGTGGAGAGTGAGGGTGAGTGAAATAAACATCTGAATACCAAAGCATTTGTAATTGCAACAACAGAAGTGCACGGGTGCCAACATTTCTGTCCATGACTGTACACACGTGCCAATCACAGTCAAGAAATCTCTCTACGGGGTTAGAATTATGGTATACACAGCTCTGATATTGTGTGTGTGTGTGTGTGTGTGTGTGTGTGTGTCGTGCAGGTGGAGAAGGTGGATGGGCGTGGCGTCCAGCTGGCCTCTCTCTTCATGGCCGGCGTCGACACTGCCCTGTTCGTCAACGACGTGTGCGGACAGCCGTTACCATGGGAACACTGCTGCCCCTGGGGCTTCTTCGACGGCAAACTGTTCCAGAGCAAACTGGCCCGGGCCGCCAGAGACAGGGCCGCACTGCTGGACATGTGTGAGGGCCAGGTACGTGTGTGTGTGTGTGTGTGTGTGTGTGTGTGTGTGTGTGTGCGCGCGTCTGTGTCTGTGTGCGCGTCTGTGTCTGTGTCTGTGTCTGTGTGTGCATGTGTGTGTAACCTCTCTGTCTCTCTTCTCTTTCTTTCCTCTCTCTCTACCTTTCCTCTATCTCTCTACGTCCTCTCTCTACATCCTCTCTCTATCTCTCCTCTCTATCTCTCCCTCCCCCCTCTCTCCCTATCTCTCCTCTATCTACCTCTCCTCTATCTCTCCTCTCTCTCTGTCTCTCCTCTCCCTCTATCTCTCCTCTCTCTCCCTCCCTCCCTCTCTCTCTATCGCTCCCCCTTTCTCTCTATCTCTCCTCTCTCCCTCCTCCTCCTCTCTCTTTCTCTATCTCTCCTCTCTCTCCCTCCCCCTCTCTCTCTATCTCTCCTCTCTCTCCCTCCCCCTCTCTCTCTATCTCTCCTCTCTCCCCCCCCTCTCTCTCTCTATCTCTCCTCTCTCCATCCCCCTCCCTCTCTCTATCTCTCCTCTCCCTCCCCCTCCCTCTCTCTCTCTATCTCTCCTCTCCATCCCCCTCTCTCTCTCTATCTCCTCTCTCCCTCCCCCTCTCTATCTCTCCTCTCTCTCCCTCTCTCTCTATCTCTCCTCTCTCTCTATCTCTCTCTCCTCTCTCTCCCTCCCCCTCTCTCTATCTCTCCTCTCCATCCCCCTCTCTCTCTATCTCTCCTCTCTCCCTCTCTCTCTCTCTCTATCTCTCCTCTCTCTCCCTCCCTCCCCCTCTCTCTCTCTATCTCTCCACTCTCCCTCTCTCTCTCTATCTCTCCTCTCTCTCTCCCCCTCTCTCTCTCTCTATCTCTCCTCTCTCTCTCTCCCCCCGTCTCCCCCTCTCTCAGGAGGAGCTGGTGTCTCGGGTGGAGAAGATGCGTCAGGCGATCCTGGAGGGCATCAACCTCTCCCGCCCCCCTCCTCCCCCCCCTCCCCTGCCACCCCCCGCCTTCCTGCCCCCCGCCATGATGCCCCCCTTCTACCCCATGCCCCCGCTCTACCCCCCACGCCCCATGGGCGGCATGCCCCCCCACCACCACCACCCCCACCACCACCACCACCCTCCTCACCTCCACCCTGCCCAGCACCGGCCCCGAGCCTTCCCAGGTAAGAGACACACACACACACACACGTTACACACACACACACACACACACACACGTTACACACTCACACACACACGTTACAAACATACACACACACTCACATACATACACACACACATGTTACCCATATACACACACACACACACACGTTACACACACGCTCATACACAAATGAAACCATCGTCAGAAACAGTCACTTCAGATACATTGTGTGTTTTTATTTATTTTTACAAGCTTTTGTTAGATTTTCTACCACCCAAAATTTTTCCAAATGTCATATTTCCACGTCCGTCTCTCTCTCTCCTCTCCTCTCCCTCTCTCTTCCTGTCTTCTGTCTTTTTCTATATCCACATTCCCCCCTCCCCCCCGCTACCTTCTCTTGTTCTCTTCCTCAGGTATTCAGTCCATCCCGCCCCAGGGGGGGAAGTTGGAGATAGCTGGCATGGTGGTGGGCCAGTGGGCCGGGAACAAGCCCCTCCGCGGGAGAGGCGGCTTCAACATGCAGGTGGTGTCCGTGGGCGCGGGGAGAGGGTGAGCTCATGTCCCTCCTCTTCTCTTCCTTCTGGAAGGAAGGAGAACCTCCATCGCTGAATGACTGTACCTGACTGTACCTGGTGTAAAGAAGTGTTACTCTTGACTGATCCAGATTTCCCCCCCCCCCTCTCTCTCTCTCTCTCTCCCCCCCTCTCTCTCCCCCCCTCCCTCTCTCTCTTCCCCTCCCTCTCTCTCTTCCTCTCCCTCACTCCCTCTCTCTCTTCCTCTCTCTCTCTCCCCCCTCCCTCCCTCTCTCTTCCTCCCTCTCTCTCCCTCTCTCCCTCCCTCTCTCACCCCCCCTCTCTCTCTCCCCCTCCATCTCTCTCTCTCTCTTCCCTCCCTCTCTTCCTCCCTCTCTCTCTCCGTCTCCCTCCATCTCTCTTTCTTTCTCTCCCCTTCCCCCTCTCTCTCTCTCCTTGTGTAGAAGGGGTAAGGAGGTCCCAGTGAAAGGAAGGGGCGGAAAAAAGGTAACTAGACAGACTCCCCAGAGGGTGTGACATCACTATGACATCACTAGGGGTGGGACGATTAGAAAATGTCATGTCACGATTATCGTGGGCAAAATAATCGCGATCCACGATATTATCGCGAGAATTATTATTATTATTATTAAAAAAAAAAAAAGAAGCCAATAAAACACACTGTAATCCCTTTAACTTAGATTTTGTTGTATTTTTAGGACATTTTAAGTCAGTAATTCAGATTCTAGTGGCACATATCTGGCCATAATCCGGGTCCGAAAGAGCAATTCCTTTTCGGCCAATCAGCACCTTTCATTAACGTACCCAAGGAAGTTTAAAGAACGCACTCCCAGTGTTGCCAACTTCCAGAGCCCCTTGGCGACTTAATTAGTCAAAAGCGACCAGCGACAAATCTAACTTCCTTTTCTGGTCATTTGGGGAATTACTGTAAAGCATCTAACATATCCTGTATTCCACGGTTCACGTTACAACCGAGCTCAGGAGAGACGAGTAGGGATACAGTCTATGGCGAGCGAGGGTTGCCGTCTCCTCTCTCCCTCAACACTCACTCCCTCAACACTCTCTCCCTCAACACTCTCTCCCTCAACACTCTCTCCCTCAACACTCACTCCCTCAACACTCACTCCCTCAACACTCTCTCCCTCAACACTCTCCCTCAACACTCACTCCCTCAACACTCACTCCCTCAACACTCTCTCCCTCAACACTCTCTCCCTCAACACTCACTCCCTCAACACTCTCTCCCTCAACACTCACTCCCGCGGCCAGTCTGATAGCAGCCGCGGGGAGCGTGCCGTTGTTCCCCGGGTCCTCGCGGGGGGTTCGGGCAAAGTTCGGGAAATAACGGACGGTTGTCATGTGTTTATACAGCATGGATGTTACGTGCCTAATGCCTTTGATGCGCACACTTGCTACTTGCCGCTTTAGCACAAATCATGCATTGAATGTAACCTCAAGTGCTGAACAGTATTAAGTAAACCACAATATATTTGCTAAAGCTTAGGGGCGACCGTGCCTTTTGCAGCCATAGACTGTCACTGCCTGGTAATAACAAGGAAGGCCAATGACAGTATCCCGTCTAAAGTTTTTCACCAGCCATGGTGAGTAGGCTAGCATACGTTACCTAGTGACTGACTGACAAGGCTGACTTGACAGTAACGTTACCCATGCAGGCTGAACAATAGCGCGAGACAAGTTCTGTGAGGATATTCGCGCGCGGCTCATGTGAGGAATTGCAATTATATTACAGTAACAGTCGCTAACTTGACTGCAAAAGTTATGTAGCCTAGGCTGAAAAATAGCGCCAGACATTTGTTAAACACAGTTTATTCATAACATACGATTATGACGATTATTCAAATAATGAAAATTCTCCACGATTAAGTTATCGCGGGTGTTTTTATCGCGATTAGCGATAACAACGATAATCGTCCCATCCCTAGACATCACACGCCGCTGTCGGAGAGGTGTGACATCACTATGACATCACATGCTGCTGTAGGAGAGGGGATGTTCATAAACCAGACATGTGACATCACTATGACATCACACGCCGCTGTAGGAGAGGGGACATTCATAAACCGGGGGGCACGGCTCTGCAGTTTTTGCTTCAGAACGCATTAACACTAGTTAATAGAACAGCCGTGCCTTTTTTACCTACTATAAGAGCCGCCTCGGGGGTCAAATGACCATAGTCTTTACAACGCTCCAGCTGCTACTTACACACAACAACCACTAGTTGGCAGTCTTGTAAATTAGTCTGCTTCCTACACAGAAAAACGGCAAAAATATGTTTATTCGAGCTTATCCTGATCCTTTGAAAATGGAAGGATACTGGGTGGTAGAACGCACATATCTAGGACAAGTCGTGAAGGGAGGGTCCTGAAATTTGATCGAGTGCAAAAAGACCTAACATTTTTCTTTACTTTACCCCCCACCCCCCCCCCTTCTCCGTCCTCTCCAGACCCTGTCGTTGTCCCCCACCTCCAGCAGCCCTCCCAAGCCCTCAGAGGAGGAGGGGGCGGGGGGGGGCGAGGTGGAGAGCACCACAGCCAGCGGCCAGCAGCTCAACGGCAGCAGCAGCACCTCCGGCCCCCCCCAGCCTCTGGACCCGGCCCCCGCCCCCCAGCCAACCCCGTGTGCCTTAGCCAGCAGAGACAACAACAACCAATCAGAAGGGGGGGTGGAGGCGGAGGCGGAGGCCCCCTGTTGCCTTGACGACTGCCCGTCGGACGGAGGAGGAGGGGCGCTGCAGAAGGAGGAGTGACGCCGCTGCTCGCTCGCCCGCTCCGAGAGGAACGACCCTGACGTATGACTGCCTTCCCCCCCTCTGTGTGTAGCCCTGCCCCACTGCCCGATCGCCCGCCCGCCTCGCCGCACGGACCGGGAAAGCCAGGGAGGGAGTGTCCCAACTGCTAGGCCCCTCCCTCCCTCTCTGCTGCTCCGTGTGATTGGCTCAGGTGCGGCGGTCAGCTCAGACTCCCTGTCCCTTAGTTTCTCACCTGGTTATTATTCTTATTATTCTTATTATGATTCTGATTTCTTAATTGACGAGAGATTTTCTCTCCATGAGTCTGTACACTCCTGCATCCCCCAGTCGCCCCCCCCCCCCCACCTCCAGCACACAGAATAACGTGGGCCAACAGCCCCCCCGCCCCCATATACAGCCCCCCCCGCCCCCATATACAGCCCCCCTCCTCACACTTAAACCCCCTTGACCGTGGCGGTCCTGCGCGGTCTGAGTTTATTTCCTGTGTTTATTTTGTCCTACGCCGTGTCGAGTTCACACGCACGCGCTCAGACATCTCGGCTCACGGTGTCTGGCTGTGGTTTCCCCGCGGTTACCGTAGCTTCAGGTTTTTCAGCAGCGGCGTACGTACGCAGTTGCCTCGGCGACCCCCGTCGGAGGAGCGTAGGGGCGTAGGAGCTCACGGGGGTCCAGGGGGGCGGTGGAGGACGTGTGGGCGGAGGGAGGGAGAGAAGGGAAACGTAAAGAGAGGAGCGCAAAACAGGAAGACGAATCAAGCAAATTAATTAACCCCCTCACCTTCCATAGCCCCGGGGCTAACTACCCAGAGCTTAGCACAGCCCAGACACCCCTGTCACAGGACGAGCACCACCATTGAAGAAGCATTGTCCAGCTGTGCCGAGAGACCCCACCCCCACCCCCACCCCTCCTTGATCACAGATCAACATTTTTATGCACCTTAAGCTCCCAAGTATGCAAGCTCTTATCCCCCCCCCCAAAAGTGCATTACTTTACCCCTCCCGCCCTCCCTCCCCCAAAGCTTTGATTGATTGTACATCCCCAAACGGAGAGCACTTATCGTTGTATTCATGGTGATGATTAGAACAAAAAAACCCAAGTAAGACGAGACTGAAGCCGTTCGTCTATGAGGGTCCCCCCCCCGCGCCCTGAGTAAATCAGTACCACGTAGAGAGTTACGTTGATGAGGTAGAGAGACGGAGGACGGAGGAGAGCCGTGTGAATGTGTTGAACAAGAGTGGTTTCAAGTAAAAAAAAAAAAGAAAAAAGCACTTTGTTTTAAAAAGAAATAACAAAAAAAAGGAGAAGATTTTTTTTTTAAAAGAAAGAACTCCCCCCACCCCCCGCCCACACACTGGACCAGTCCTCTACCAGGTTAAACACACAGAGGCACTTTTCCAGATTCAGGCCCAAAAAAATAAAAGAAGAAGAAAAATGGTGCCCCAGTCCAAAGGAATTGGAATGCCCAAGGTTCGATCAAGGTCAGGGGTTAGAGGTCAAATTTAGGTGTGGCGTTAGCGTTAGCCTCACAAATCCCAGCGTGGCAAAATGACTAGCCCTTGCCGCGGCGATTAGCCCAGCACTCGGGGAGCTCCGCCTAGCGGAAGCCCCCCCGCGCGTGTTGAACCCAACAGGAAGCACTTCCCTCCACCGCAACGCCTCAGCCAATCAGCAGAGGTTTTAGGGTGTCGGAACGATTGTGTCACATGACAGGGGAGGGGGAAGGTCTTGCGGTGGGACCTCCCACTGTTCCGCCCACAATTTGTTTTTAAGTCGAAAGAATCCAAATTGTTTGTTTAGAGCACTTCATGCGTGTTGTCAAGTGTAGGATGAAACGATAGTGTCCCGGAAAAAAATAGGTTGTTCTGGTCGAAAAAATGAATAGAGGTCTTCGACTTATTTTTGTTAGTTTGTAGCATATTGTAATTACAAACCTGATAGCAGTAGATACTGCCTGAGAGGAGACCAGTAGCATCTCCTGGCCATGAAACGTACTCTATTCTAGAAACCAATGTCTAAAGAAAAGGACTAAGATGAACTTGTGTTTTTAAGAAAGGCAAAAGTCAACAAGAAGCACCTTATTTTCTTACTATGTTGATGACTTATCGCTCTATCGTGTGCCACAAAATCGACATAAAATGGAAAGCTATATGGAATGACTTTTCTTTATTTTATTTTTCTTTCATTTATTTTTTATTTTTAAGAAACCCCTGAATATATCTACATATATATATATATATATAGAAGTGTTAACGTAATGTCTCTCAAGACGTCCCCCCTTCCGTTACAATCTGCTACAGTTTAATACTGTCTGCTAAGGCCCTGGAACGAGTATAGGCCTATACTCAACAAACCAGTGATGTCTTGTGTCACAACCTACTATTACACAACACCACCAAATGAAAACCAAGGGTTTGGAATCGATCGCTGTTATTGATAGGACTTAAGCATAAGATACAGAGCGTGATAGGTGATTTGTTTTTGGGGGATGGGGGGGGGGGGGGCGTTTTGAAAAGTAGGTAACGGTTGTTGGACAAAGCTCTACTGGACTGTAGTACACAGACACCAAGACTAGGCTAGGGAATATAGCACCACTGGCCGAAAAAATGAAAAAATACTAAGACTAGAATACTAGAATTCATATACTTAACCGCTTTCAAACTTTGACATTATTAGTACAGTATGTGTATCGCAAACCGTTCATTGTTAGAAATCGCCGTTTTTTTCGGCGACCGTAAGAGTCGCTCGCCTGAGTACTACTTTACGTATTCACACACACACACACACATACACACATACTCACAGTTGCAATTGTTACCACCGGCGTTCTCTCTGCGTTTGTGCTGAAGTGATGTGCTGTTTCAGTTAGTTCCCAGTGAGTGAGTTGTCATTTAATCCGAGACGATTTGGTAAGACGTTCACCTGATCAAAGTCCCGTGCTGGACTTTAAATGGGCGTGTCAAATACACATAAAAACATGCTCTTACACACACACACACACACACACACACAGATACATTAATGTCATACCCTGAGTTATACATTAGTTAGTATGGAAAACATCAACACAGTACATGATGTGTTGTCCCTCTGTTGTCCCTTGTCAGTTTTTAGTTGTTTTAGATGATCAGTGATTTTTATGCTTGTTATCCTAACCCCCCTCTCTATGCCACGCCCCTTTTTCTTCTAGCTTTTTTCCTCTCTCTACCCCCCACTGTTCTCATTCCTTTCATCCTCCCCATCTCTTTCTGTTCCCTCTCTCACTCTCTGCCACATAGTTTACACACACACACACACACACACACACACACACACACCGAGATACAAAATACTCACATGCATACAAAGACTCACTCAATTGAAAGTACCCTCTCTTACACCCAGTGATACACACACCCATAAATACAGGTGCACATGGTTAGACGCAGATACACACATGTTGCCCCCCTCCCCCCCCCCCCCATAATCAATCCTCCTCTTGATATCATTCTCTTTCTCTCTGGTCGCCCCCCCTCCCTCTAGGACCACTTCTATTGCCCGTTGTTTCCTCTCTCTTTGGGCTGCCCCGCCCCTCTAATCAACCCAACTAACAGTAATGGTTCTATTAACGTTGATAATCAGTTTCTGTATGTAACTAGCCAGAGTCTGGAGAAAAAAAAAGTGGAAAAAAAAAATCTAACTCTGTTTTATTCAATTGTGCAAAAAAAATGTGTTTTCTTACTATTTTTAATGTTATTACATCTTCTAATCTAATCCTTCTACCATTGCTACAGTTAGTACTGAAATACGCTTAGCCAACCTAGAGATTTGAACTGTAATGATTGCGATTTTCCTTACCTGTATTTTATATATGGCATCTTTAGACCACTTCACCATTATTATTATTATTATTATTATTATTATTATGTAAGTAAGTATTGCCCGTCTAAATTGAAAATCATCGCCTGCACTATGTGATTCTCGTATTTCCCCTTAAAACATATTTCATGGTTGACTCGTTATCAATTGAAGCTGAACTCCTTGCACCCTTGCACAAAGCAGCAGGACGTCTCATCTGTACACCTGAGAACCAAAGTTCACATTCGCATTTTCCCCCCCTTTGTTTCCCGCTCCAACGGTCTGCCCCGAGTGAGGATTTTTCTGATTGTTTTTACGAGGCTACAGCACGTGTGTTTTATCCCACAAGTCCTGAGGTCACAGTACATGTACATCTACACCTAGGTGGTCTTAGAGACGAGAGGCAGGGACAGGTTGGGATTGGACGCAGAGCGAGTGATGTGAGTGGTCAGGTCAAGTCACATGGTTAGGTCAGAGGTCAGCCTGTGATGTGTGATGGTGATGATGATGATGATGATGATGATGATGATGATGATGATGATGATGATAATGCTGGTGTGAGGTTATGTCTGTCGGAATGTAGTTGTTGTGAATCAGTGAATACCACTCCTCGCTCACTTCCACTGTCCTGTAAGAATCTAGGGGCTTGGGTCTCACACAAACACACACACACACACACACACACACAACAGGGGTGACATTCTGCAAACGCACACACACATTCAATCATGAGAGGTTTTGGCTTTCTCTGCATTCCTGTGGAAGTGTATTTGAGTTGTCTTTGTTAGACCCCTGACCCCACCCCCGCCCAGACGCACAGTGACACGCTGTTCTGTTCAGTCTGTTTCTACGCTCAGCCCGCCCAAGATATAACACCGGAGGTAGAAGTTGTCCCTAAGGCACAGATCTAAGATCAGTGTACCCCCCCTAGTCCTAACCTCCACCATTAGGGCTGTAAAGTAGGGGTGTCAAACTGACCTTAGATCAGTGCCTATGGATGGGCCACCTGCTCCTCCTCTGGTTGTGATGACAGTGCTGTGGCGGTGACCATGTGCCCCCCCCCCCCCCCCCCCCCAGTCCTGCCGCCGGGGCTTATTCAGGAGAGAGAACCAGAACCAAAATGTAAACGGAATAGAAACTGTATAAATCATGTGTATAGAGGAAAAAGAAAACACAAATGTGTCTTTTGTCACAAAGACTACGGAAAATGATCAGATCGATGTTTTTACTTTTTCTATCTGCGACATTGTCAACGTTTGCACCCCCATTGAATAAGCCCCTGCTGTCTTGTCTCTATACTGCCGCCCTCCCCCCTCTATGCCCCCCCACCACCACCCCCCCAGGCCTGATTTTACAACCCTGTCCCCTTCTGGTGCTCTAATGTCGTTGTTTGGTACCTGTACTATAGCAATGACAATAAAGACCATTCATTCATTCATTCATCCAGGGGATCACAGTGAACCACCTGTACCATCGGTGCGTGCCACGACACGTGTACTGATGCGCTGTACCCCAGGGTCACCATCGGTGCGTGCCACGACACGCGTACTGATGCGCTGTACCCCAGGGTCACCCCAAACTTACCTACCTGTGCAGCAATGGGTAAAAAAAAAAAAGAAACTAAATCATTATTATCATTATTATTATTATTGCTGTTAAGATTATGATCGGTATAATTTGTCATCGTTAGCATAATGGAAGCACCAGACTGTTTGTGGAAAGAAAGCTTTTTTATTCGTCTGGCTGCTGTGGTCTGATCTCACAGAGGGAGGGGAGTAAAGGCTCGGAAAGAGACAAAGATGGCAGTCATGTTTGTACGGTTGGGAAATGACTTACAGTGCTGAAATAAAATTTATTCTTTTAGTAAAAAAAGAAATCCTTTGTCTCTGTATCTTCTTTTTTTGTAGTGTGATTTCTGTTTGTAATGACGATGAAGGCGCTGTAGCAGAGTGGGAGAGCTTCGACACACCACACCATACATTAACAGAAGAGCCCAAAGAGGCTGATTTCTGAGGAGACTCTAGGAGTAGGGTCTGGTGTCAGGGATTGGTTTTTGTAACAATTAATACTTCTTTATTTATTTTTTACTTCTGTTGTAGGGGGGGGGGTCTCACTTTCTTTACAGTGATCCTTGCAGTATTGTTATTATTATTATTTTTACCTCATATTACAAATCGTAATATACGAATCTATGATGCAGCAGTTGGACGTTTGACTGTATAATAACAGCATAGTTTATAGAGCATGCAGTCTGCGCAGCGCTTGGCGCAGCTTGACCCTCGGGAACTGCCTAAAATGTCTAGACAGGGTAAATTGCCGAACCACTGATAAAGGGTCAGATATATTTCTTTTATTCCCCCATGGTGTTTGGAACTTGGGGCAGGGCAATCTGACTCTAGACCAGTTGGTACGAGCAGGTTCTTGTAGCCTCGTTCTGGCGTCGTTCAACAGCCGCGGGAATCCCGAGGAGGAACCACCCACCCGGGGAAAGATGGCGAGGACACGGGGAGCAGACAGACCCGGGGTGAAGATGTCCGTCCCGCGGCCTCAGAAGCACGCCGTCGAGACTCGGAGGGCCGACGGTCAGGTTTGTTTTCTCGGAGTCAGAAAAGCAGCAAGTCGCCAAATGTCGGGTGAAGTGTTGGGAACCGCCAATTCTAATGTAGCTAGCGGTAGCTAGCTAGCCAGCATTTGCTAGCAGCTAGCTAGCTTAGAACTAGAAGATAGCAAACAACTAAAGCCATGCTAGACTATTATCACACATCCCCAATGCTGCTATTGTACATGTAGGCCAACGATAGTGGGATATGTTGCGTGGGATGTATGGCTACTGAAGTTGGAGACGTAGGTGGCTAGCTAACCATTGGCTGTACTGCAGTGCTTTACTCAACAGGAATACTGTAGATAGGAGTAGATATGATGATTCTAGCTCCGTATGAGAGACAGGGCTGAAGAAGGAGATGGTGCAAACATAATGATATGTACGTCAGTGGAGTGTGTCTGTGTAACTAGTGTGGTTCTGCCCGCAGGTCGTGGTGAGCACAAGAACTCTGATGTGTCTGGAGGGCATGTCCTCACTGGAAGATGTCTGTGTGTGTGTGTGTGTGTGTGTGTGTGTCTGTCTGTCTGTCTGTCTGTCTGTCTGTCTGTCTTAGTATTAGCTCTGTCCCTCATCTCCTGCACCTTTAGGATGAGAAACCATAGGTGTGGACATCAAGATGGGGAGTGTGGGTGACAAGGGAGGAGGGTGAGTTTGCTGTGTGTGTGTGTGTGTGTGTGTGTGTGTGTGTGTGTGTGTGTGTGTGTGTGTGTGTGTGTGTGTGTGTGTGTGTGTGTGTTACACGGTGGAGGCTGTGGGGTGAGGTAGTAGTTTGTATAGTTTTAGGATCACACCAGATCTGGGAGATAACTATACAGCCTACTGTCTTTCTCACGGCAACCAAACCATCGCCCCAGCATCACCGCGGCGACCAGACGTCATCATGGCTGCCAACCCCATCACCCGACGACGTTGCCACGACGACCAGAGGAGTGCATTTCTAAGAGGAAGATCATAGAGACAGCAGTTGCCGTCAATAGAATCGGCGGTTCTTTAATGTCGCTGTTTGTAGCTATTAATTGGGTTGATGTGTGTTTAAACGTTGTTCTGTTGTGCTGTTTAGACCTCGGTATTAAATGGGAGCTTTGCTGTGTTGAGGTAGTAAGTTGTGTTGTTGTGGGGTGTGGGATATTGCCACCCCTGTTCTGGAGATAACTATACGACTTACTGCCTTCCACAGTGTAGCCATATAGCATCAATACATCTGAATCACGTGTGCATATTAAGTCTCAGTTGCCAATGAAATGTGTGGACCTTGTGTGTAATAAACAATGTTTTCTTAAGGATTGGAGATGTGTGCATGTGTTTGTGAACTGCGTCAGGCAGCAACAGTTGGAGTTTTATATTGAGTTATATGTCGAGTTGACTCACAGCATCACTTTGGATGCTGGACTGAATCACCAATTATATCCTGCTAAATCAGGAATTACATCAACACAGTGTAACACAGGTTAGGGTGGAGGAGGAGGAGAATATGTTTATAAATAGGGCCTTGGTCTCAATTTCCACTGAATTTACGAATCTATGGGCCTGTTTCCCAGACAAGTCTTAAGCCTAGTCCTACACTAAATCACACTTACAATGTAAAATCTCCATTGAAGATGTTTTTTAGTCTAGGCTTAAGCCTTGTCTGTGAAACCGGTATCGTCATCTTTACTGGCCTGCATAGAATACACCCGTGGAAAGGGATTCTGGAATTTGAGTCAGTGACATGACAAGACAACACAGACACACACACAAACACAAACACACATCAAGTGGTGCACACTGACCTTGATGAGACTAGACGGCTCCTCTGATTGGACAGCCTTTCTCATATTTATTCTAACCATTAGCCAATGACTGGACGGGGCGTTCTTCTAAGCGCTCTACAATTGGTCAAATTATTTAAAATGGGAGGAGTTTTCCGTTTCTCTCCCCCAATCCTTCTGCAGCACATGTGACGCGACACAGTCTGGGTGCGTGAACATGGCGAACATTCGGAGTGTCAAGGTGAGGAGTTGAGAAAAAAAACACTTAAAGAAGGATGTTGTTCAATAAAAATGACCCTGCTTCTGCAGTAATCTAATCAGGTCACATACATTAGCGTGTATTTAAAGGCTGGAGAGTTTAGGCACAGTTTGTCAGTTCGGTTCTTCTAAGTAATGCCATTGACAAGTTTCTTTGTATGCGTACCAATGCGAGGTACACTGCTGAGGGTTCATAGTGCCCTCAGTAGTCCGTGTAGCAGCTACCTAACCTGCCTGGGCTCCAAGTGCACCACTGACAATAACGTTATGGCATTAAACGTGTATAGTGTTTTTTTTGTGTGTGAAGATTTATAGCCAGCCTGTAACCCATTAATTTCCATGTCTGCTCAATATTAGCCTACTACTATTTACTTCTGATCTGTGTGTGTGTATCTCTGTGTCTGTCGGTCTGTCGTCCCTGACTGTCTGTCCTTGTGTTCCTGTGTGTCTGTCTGTCTGTCGTCCCTGACTGTCTGTCCTTGTGTCCCTGACTTCTGTCCTTGTGTGTCTGTCCTGCAGGGTATGGTGGGTCTGGTGACCGGTGGGGCGTCAGGGCTGGGCCGGGCCACCGTGGAGCGTCTGCTGCAGCTGGGAGCGTCTGCCGTGATCCTGGACCTGCCCTCCTCGGGCGGGGACGCCCTGGCAGCCAGCCTCGGAGACCGTTGCGCCTTCGCTCCCGCAGATGTACGTCTATCCGTTGTACCGCCTCACTCTTAATCCCACAGTCTCTCACTTCAGTCCCTAACCCTGGCCTCTCCCCTGTCGTTAACCCTGGCCTCTCAACTGTCGTTAACCCTGGCCTCTCAACTGTCGTTAACCCTGGCCTCTCAACTGTCGTTAACCCTGGCCTCTACCCTGTCGTTAACCCTGGCCTCTACCCTGTCGTTAACCCTGGCCTCTACCCTGTCGTTAACCCTGGCCCCTCAACTGTCGTTAACCCTGGCCTCTCAACTGTCGTTAACCCTGGCCTCTCAACTGTCGTTAACCCTGGCCTCTCAACTGTCGTTAACCCTGGCCTCTCAACTGTCGTTAACCCTGGCCTCTCCCCTGTCGTTAACCCTGGCCTCTCCCCTCAGACCTTCAGTCTTTTTAGACAGTTAATTTATTGACAACATTGTTTACAAAAATCACTTTCATAGCATCTTGAATGAATGAATGAATGGTCTTTATTGTCATTAATACAGTACAGGTACCATACAACGACATTTAGGAGGGGGGGGCTCCCCTGGTGCTTGGAAAAAGACTAAAAACAAGAGGGCCAAGGGTAAAATAAAATAAAAAAGGGAAAAGAGCTGGTTTACATATATAAAGGCTATGTACACTATCTACTATACTATACTACTATACTATACAATAAAACACTGTGCTGTACTCTATGCTATAAATATCCTAACTTGTCCTATATCTGAACCTTATGTACACAAGGGTTGTCATATTGCACATAGTATTGTTGCACATTTAAAGTGTCACAGTTAGCAGGTTTGAAATGTTCACAGTTGTATTTCAATATTGCACTTGTGTTTACAATCTAGTAGCTGCCATCAAGTTGTCTAGATTGTCCAGGGCCTAGAACCTAGGTCTTTGCTGTGTTCAGGGCCTGAATGGCCCTCGGGTAGAAGCTGAGCTTCAGTCTATTTGTCCGTGCGAACATGGTCCTGAACCGCCTGCCTGAGCGCAGCCGAACAAAGTGTTCGTTCCCAGGGTGGGATGGGTCCCTGGAGATCTTGGAGGCCTTCCTGAGGCAGCGTGTGTTGTACAGCTCTTCCAGAGAGGGGAGGGGGGCGCCCTTCAACCACACACTATAGTTTATTATATCTAGCAATTTATGACGTTGTGATGAAATGTAAAAAAAAAAAAAAAACGGTTTTGATGATTTTTAGAAACCGCGGTTTTCGGTTTAACCGTAAAACCTTCCAACCCTAATGTGCAGTGTGCACGTATATTCTTTGTGTGCACTCCTTCATATATAATACGTGACAGGTAATATTTAGATTGATGTTGGTGGAAATGGCATCCTTTTCAAAGTGTTTCTCCAGTTTCATCCTTCTGCCAGCGGAGTCTGTGACTTTGTGTGGGACCCTATGTGACTTTGTGCCTAGGTGACGTCGGAGACTGACGTGCGGTCGGCCGTTGCCTTGGCCAGAGAGAAGTTTGGGAAACTGGACCTGGCGGTGAACTGTGCGGGCATCGCCGTGGCGGTGAAGACCTACAACTTTAAGAAGGACGTCCCTCACAGTCTGGAGGACTTCACACGTGTGATCACTGTAAGAAACACACACACACACACACACACAATATAGCTTATTTCCATAATTATTATTGGACATAACGTATGTGTTGTAATGGAAATAGGGGTCCAAATACTGTTGAGAATGAATTACTTGGAATTATGAATTTGTCTAAACAACAACAAGATGAATAACGATGACTTCAGTCATAATCCTAATGGGTTGGAGAACCATTGCAATTCCATAATAGTTCACGGATGAAGAAAGCGGTTGTATATATGTATATATATTTACAAAATGTATCAGATTCCAAGGCTCATGTCTACCCCCTCCTTCTTACAGGGTTCCCACGGGTCCTTGAAATCCTTGAAAGTTTCAAATCAAGGTCTTAAAAGTTTTTGAAAATAGACATGGGTCATTAAAAGTGCTTGAATTCCTCTCTCTCTCTCAAGAATTTTTTTTTTATATAAAAAAATGTTTTACTTAGCTAGTAAACTTAACTAGTAAATAAGTGTCTGTATTGCTTAACTTTACACATATTTCACAATATATTGTTTTGCTGTGGTAGAGAAGGCAAGAGACCATCTAGTGTTCACACATTCAAATCTCTCTTTTTAATTGTTGTCTGTGAATTGTTGGATAGTTCCTAATATATAAATTCTCATCTAGATCTGTCTCAAACTATGCCGTGTTGGGTCCTTGAATTTGAGGGTATTGAGTCTTGAAAGTCCTTGAAAGGTGCTTGAATTTGATGTTCCAGAAGGTGTGGGAACCCTGTTCTTAGACGTAGCGCTTGTTGTGCTCACGGTACCATGGCTGGATCTCTTCCACCAATAGGCTATATGCACACTATCGCATTCCGACTCTGCCATGTACTTTATTTTCGATGTAGCTTGAAACATATAGTTTAAAGCCCTTTTCCTTTTTACTTCCTTTTTAAATGCAGCCATGGTTTTTAAATACGCGCGCCGGTGGGGGGACATGACACCGGAAATAAAGTACATGGCAGAGTCGGAATGCGGAAGAGAGTGTGCATATAGCCTGTTGGAAGTCTGTCTTGGCCTCCATGGAGCCTCAGAGAGGGGGATGTAGGCGTTAGGACAGGAACAATGTTCTCTACAGTGTGTGTGTGTGTGTGTGTGTGTAGGTGAACATCGCGGGGACCTTTAACGTAATCCGCCTGGCCGTGGGGGAGATGGGGAAGAATGAACCAGACTCAGACGGACACAGAGGCTGCATCATCAACACTGCCAGCGTAGCTGCATTTGATGGACAGGTATACACACACACACACACACACACACACACACACACAGTGGGGCGGGTGGTGGCTCAGGAGGTAGAGCCGGCGTCTAACTGTCGCAAGGCCTGGCGGTTCGATCCCCGGCTCCCATCCATGTGTTGGTGTCCTCGGGCAAGACACTGAACACTGGCGCCTTGCATGGTTGCTTGCTGCCATTGGTGTGTGGATGTGTGTGTGAATCGGTGAATGAGAGGCCGTGGTAAAGCGATGAAAGCGTTATATAAGTGCAGTCCATTTACCATTTTTACACACACATACACACACACTGTCTCAACAGCCCTTCCCTCTTCCCTCTCTCACTCTGTAGGTGGGCCAGGCTGCGTACTCAGCCTCTAAGGGGGGTATTGTTGGGATGACTCTACCCATTGCCCGAGACCTGGCACCCATGGGCATCCGTGTGGTCACCATCGCTCCTGGTCAGTACACACACACACACACACACACACACACACACACACTTTTCCTCTATCTCTCCATGTAAAAGCTACAGTATATTGCCATGACAACTCTCTCTCTCTCTCTCTCCCCCTCTCCTCAGGTCTGTTCTCCACTCCTCTCCTGGCGGGTCTACCTGAGAAGGTGCGTTCGTTCCTGGCCCGCCAGGTGCCCTTCCCCTCGCGCCTAGGAGACCCTGCGGAGTTCGCCCACCTGGTGACATCACTGGCCGAGAACCCCATGATCAACGGAGAGGTCATCAGGCTGGACGGAGCTATCCGCATGCAGCCATGAGTGTGTGTGTGTGTGTGTGTGTGTGTTATATACACATAATGGGAAGTAATCCAAGGTATACCACTGTGACAGATCTGATGTGGGTGTGCATGTGAGGTGTGTGTTCATGTCTGCTACTCCAAGCTCTGCAGTACTGTACACACTCCATGCTGTTTTGTTTTGTAAACTGATCCAGTAATAAACTTCTACTGAGTCTGAGTCTCTACTCCTCTCTGTCTGTGTGAAGTGAGGTCAGTAGGAGCTAATAAGACACATGAAACAAGACCAAGCCTTCTGAGGCAACTGTAGATTCCCGAGTCCCTCCAGGCAACCTGGTGTCAACGGAGGGCGGCAAACATCATCAAGGACACCTCAGACCCCAACCACGGAAACATTTAGAATTGCCTGTTCGTCCCTCTCTTATCCAGATCAACACGCCTGCGCTGTTGTTTTCCTATGGACTGCCTCAAGAAGCGTTCTCACCAAAAGCGAAGCAAAGTGATGGATGCGTCGTTTGTAACCGAAGCGAAACCACCCTTTTCAAGCGGAGCATCCGACGGGTATTTGCTCCAGGAGTTACTTCGAATGCGCGTTCTCACAGCTCCAAACAACCCAGAGCAAAGCGAACTTTATCCTAAACTCCGTTTCAGGTGAAGCAAATGTTCTACAGTCCCTGACTTGACAGTCTTGTCGCTTTGGTACAAGTTGACCTTAAGTGCCCCTCAAATATATTTCTAATCAAAACATTTTTACAAGAAATGGCTAAATTCAATCCCAACAGCTTTTGAAATAATGTTTTGGTGCAAAACGAAACTGCTGAAAAGCATTCTAACGTTCACAGCTTGGTAAAGCCCACTGAGTCAGTTTTTGCAAAGACAAAAGTCTTGTCGCCTTGTCATATGATGCACCCAATCCTAGATTACAGCCTCACTTGTGATCAATAATTGATCAATCAATTAGTGGGTGTGTATAAAAAGAACCCCAGCACACCAGACCTTCACATCAACTGCAACTTGACCTCTGACAACATGCCTAAGATTCACCCTGAGACCAAAGCGTTGATTATCAAGAGGCTGAAGACCAGATCCACTGCTGAGGTGGCTGACACCTTCAATGTGTCTCAGCGTCAAGTACAAAGAATAAGAAAAAGATTTGAAGAGACTGGAGATGTTTTTGACAAGCCCAGGTCCGGCAGACCCCGTAAGACAACTGCTCGGAAGGACCGTTTGTTGGCTCGAAAATCCAAGGCCAGCCCCTTTTCCACTGCAGCAGAGCTCCACCAGGCCTGGTCACCTCAAGTCCCCGTGTCAACCAGAACAGTTTGTAGAATTCTGTCTCGAAATGGCCTCCATGGTCGAATCAGTGTGGCATTTGACAAGACCCACAGCCTGCTAAAAGGATGGACGCTGGAAAAGTGGCAGAAGGTGGATTTCTCAGATGATTCTTCGGTTGAATTACATCACAGACGCCGCAAATATTGCAGGAGACCTACTGGAGCCCGCATGGATCCGAGATTCACCCAGAAAACAGTTAAGTTTGGTGGCCGGAAAATCATGGTCTGGGGTAACATCCAGTATGGGGGTGTGCGAAAGATTTGCAGGGTGGAAGGCAATATCAATAGCCTAAAATATCAAGAAGTATTAGCTACCTCTTACATTCCCAACCATAAAAGGGGTCAAATTTTGCAGCAGGATGGTGCTCCATCGCATACTTCCATCTCTACATAAGTTCCTCAAGGCGAAGAAGATCAAGGTGCTCCAGGACTGGCCAGCCCAGTCACCAGACATGAACATCATTGAGCATGTCTGGGGTAGAATGAAAGAGGAAGCATGGAAGACGAAACCAAAGAATCTTGATGAACTCTGGGAGGCATGTCAGACTGCTTTCTTTGCTATTCCTGATGACTTCATCAATAAATTGTATGCATCATTGCCGAACCGCATGGATGCAGTCCTTCAAGCTCATGGAAGTCATACAAGATATTAGATATGGATCTCACAGCACCACTACTTAATTCACTGATGTTATGCAACATATTTTTGTATTTGAAGTAAATTATTTGTTAAATGTTCACAATACTCTCTGTAGGCGACAACACTTTTGTCTTGCCAAAATCTGACCTTTCTGTGTTCATTAAATGATCAATCTTACTTCAGTGAAGCACATTTATTTTGGTATATTAAACATAATTTGGGAGGGTTTTTGCTTTCATATGAGCCATTTCTAAAACCAATGGATTAATTAAAAGTCAGGTTATAAACTGTTGTTTCTACAAAATGGATAAGTGACAAGACTTTTGTCAGGGACTGTAGTGAGAACACCCCCTATGACTCTCAGTATCCCCCCCACCACCGAACCTTATCAGGAACGAGATCAGGACATTTATTTGGTAAAAACATCTGAATCATAAACAACAACATCAACAACATCAACAACAACAAAAACAACAACATGTCAGGAGAAAAACTGAACCAAACTCTTTCAACAACAAACAGAACAACTTTAACCCCCTCCTCACCTCCACACTCCCCCCCTCCTCCCCCTCCCCTCTTGACCACGCCCCCGTGACCCCTGGCTCATTGCCTGGGAGATCCCAGTGTTCCGAGGGAGGCGGGGCTCTGGGGTGGCCACGCCCTCCTCCTCAGAGGCCAGCAGGGAGAGGAGCTGCTGAGAGAGCGCCGCCCTGGCAGGCTGAGATGGGAACTGCACCAGGAGAGACCTGAGCTGGGACGCCACCTGACCTACTCACACACACACACACACAGACAGACAGTAATATTACACACAATAATATTACAGACACAGAATAATATTATACACACACAAGCACAATAATATTACGCACACACAAACACAATAATATTACACACACACAAACACAATAATATTACACACACACACACAATAATATTACACACACACTAACACAATAATATTACACACACACACATAATAATAATATTACACACACAATAACATTACACACACAATAACATTACACACAAACACAATAACATTAAACACACACAAACACACAATAAAGTTACACACACACACACAATAACATTACACACACAATAAAGTTAAACACACACAATAACATTACACACGCACGCGCACACACACACACACACACACACACACACACACATACAATAACATCACACACACACACACACACACACACACACACACACAGGGCTTTCACACTGCCAAGGAACTGTTCCTGTTCTGAAGCCTCTGAACCTTGGTGCTGTCTGGTGAACCAGCCTGCGTTCATACCAGTGTAACCAGAATCATCAGCGTCATCAACGATGGGTGATGAAGGGGCGGGATAAACAAAAATGTCACAACAAGATTGCAGCTACTTCACTGGAAATGAAGATAATATCTTCCACTACAGAATCTGAAATAAACATTTTTAAACAAATAAACAACATTTCTATGAAAAAAAAAGACACTTTCTAAACAGGTTCTCTTACTAATCATAGAAAAGGCTTACGAAGTTCGTTGGCGCGTGCGTGCGTGTGTGTGTGTGTGTGTGTGTGTGTTTGCTAACCATGAAAAGTTTTGTTAATTTTTTAAATCGCTAATGATTAGATTTAGATTACATGTTGTCTACTTCCTTCTTGTTAGTGTTCGCAGCCTGGAATATGACACACCCACTGACAACGTCAAGGTTCTAGTTTTTGGTTCGCGCTGAGAATCAACTTTTCAGGCTCCGAACCAATTTATTATTAACCTCCGGCAGGTTCCAGACTAGGTTCGGGAACGAGATCCAGAACGGTTCCTTGGTGGTGTGAAAGCCCTAACACACACGCAATAACATTACACACACACACACACACACACACACACACACACAGTATTCTAGTAAAACACATGTTTGGTTCCCAAGGTTACACACACACACACAAACACAATAACATTACACACACATATACACGCACTCAATAACATTACACACACACACACACACACACACATACACTAACATGACTGACAGACAGACAGACACACACATACACCGTATTCCACGAAAACACATGTTTGGTTCCCAAGGTTACCTGGTGGTCTCTCTGCTGGACTGTCCACTTCTCCTGGAGAACGATCTAACAACTACACACACACACACACACACACACACACACACACACACACACACACAGAAGATTATTACTGTCTCTCTCTACTGTCTCTCTCTTACGATCACAGCTATGATGGTTGACTGTCATAGCTCTCTGTGAGTGTGTGTGTGTATGTGTGTGTGTGTATGTTGAAGACCTGCTCACCATGGAAACGTAGTGCTGTAGTTCGCTGTTCCTTCCTCTAGAGGGTTCAGGGGAGGGGCTTGGTCTGGGGGTGTGGTCTGGTCTGGGGGTGGGGTCTGGTCTGAGGTTGGGGTCTGGTCTGGGGGTGGGGTCTGGTCTGGGGGTGGGGTCTGGTCTGGGGGTGGGGTCTGGGGGGAGGGCTTTGTTGGGGTGTGGACCCCTCTCTGCCCTCTCCTTTACTGTCCCCACAATGTCCCTCCCTCTCTCCCCCTTTCCTCCTCTCCTCTCCTCCCTCTCTCTCTTTTCAGCTCGTCCTATGTCCCATCCCTCCTCCACACCTCCACTTGTCCGCACTGCAAGAGAACACACACACACACACCCGCACGCACACACACACACATAAAGAGAGAGACAGACAGATTCAGTACAGTGATGCAGTCACATATAGGAGCAAGTTAAGTGTTAAGTTAAGTTGTGTGTGTGTGCAGTGTGCAATGTGTGCTGTGTGGTCTGTGTGTGTGCGGTGTGTGTTGTGTGTGTGTGTGTGTGTGTGTGTGTGTGTGTGTGTGTGTGTGTGTGCGCGGTGTGTGTGTGTGTGTGTGTCTAACCTGTCAGGTTGGTGGTGTCCAGTTGTGGCTCCAGAGGAGAGAAGGAGAGACTCAGAACACTGAGATCACACATAGACCTCTCTCCCCCTCCCCCTCCTCTCTCTCCTCCTCCTCGTTCTCTTTCTTCTCCTCCTCCTCTCTCTCCTTCTCCCCTTCCTCTCTGTCTGGACAGTCCCAGGGCCACAGCTTGTGTCTCTGGACAAATAACAACAACAACATTTATGGAAAAAAGGAAATCTCTATCTTGAAATGAAGCATGTAGAGATTGAATAGGAGGGGGCCAAGGATTGATCCTTGGGGAACGCCACGTCATTTTAATTTGGCCGTACACAAAGTTGTCAATGGAGACATTGGAGCTTCGGTCCTGTATGTAGGATCTAAACCGTTTTAAGGCAGTGCCTGAAAGTCCTACCCAGGTTTTTAGTCTGTCAATTAGAATGTTGTGGTCTACAGTGTCAAATGCAGCGCTAAGATCTAGTAGTACCAAAACTGAGATTTTTAAGATCTAAAGAAAAGTCATATCATTCATATGGATAACGAAGAGTCATATCATTCATATGGATAACGAAGAGTCATATCATTCATTTAGACAAAGAGTCATATCATTCATATAAAGAAGAGTCATATCATTCATATGGATAAAGAAGAGTCATATCATTCATATAGATAAAGAAGATCTAGACTTATCAGTGCCAACAATGTCGCCAAATATCAGGTAGATACACCATAGAGACCATAGAGACAGGTAGATATACCATAGAGACAGGTAGATATACCATAGAGACAGGTAGATATACCATAGAGACCATAGAGACAGGTAGATATACCATAGAGACAGGTAGATATACCAGATCATGAGAATTTTCTATCAGTCCATTGTTGAAAGTGTAATCAGATATGGAATAATTGTGTGGTTTGGCAACTTAACTGTACAACAAAAAAACAGACTAGTCAGCATTCACAAAACAGCTATGAAAATTGTAGGTGAAAGAGACTATGTGATCCTAAATAAACTATATGAAAAAGCTGTCCTGGACAAGGCTAACAAGATAATCGCAGACCCCCAACATCCGCTCTCCACAGAATACGAAGTTCTCCCCCTAGGTAGAAGGCTTCGCATGCCAAGATGTAATTATAAGCTCTTAAAACTATAATTTGTCCCATTCTCCATTAAACTAATCAATTCGCTCAAGCAGAAACGATGATTAGGACATGATCACCAGCACCTGCACTTTATCTTAGACACCACTTGAAGGGCCATGTGCAATATTCGAAAACACCACTTGAAGGGTTATGTGCAATATATATTTATACCAAATGATGCCATGTCCAGGTGGAAACTGCTGCCAATGTCACTCAATGTTTGTTGCGGTCCTGTTGTTTACTTTGTCTACTGTATGTTGTATGTATCGTCTCTGTTGCACTTGAAGCATGAAAGTACCATGCCCAAGACAAATTTCCCCTCGGGGACAATAAAGTATAATCAATCAATCAATCAATCAATAGAGCCAGGTAGATATACCATAGAGACAGGTAGATATACCATAGAGACAGGTAGATATACCATAGAGACAGGTAGATATACCATAGAGACAGGTAGATATACCATAGAGACAGGTAGATATACCATAGAGACAGGTAGATATACCATAGAGACAGGTAGATATACCATAGAGACAGGTAGATATACCATAGAGACAGCACAGCAGGTAGATGAGGAGAAGTAAGCTGATTTCCCATGGACTTGACTGTTCTCCAGTTTTCCTTTGCATCAGATCAACAACTTGTGAATTTCCTGGTCGCCTGCATTTTTTTTTGATGGATAAGGTCAGGTGTCAGGTGTGTGTGTGTGTGTACCTGGTGTGTCCCCCCCAGACGTTAGCTCCTTGTTCATCCAGTTTTTGGGCTCATCCCAGAGCGGGTCAGAGGACCCTTCAGCCTGCAACACACACACACACACACACACACACACACACACACACACACACAGACAGGATGATGAGGTTACAATCAGCCTGATCATCCTGTGTTGATGAACTGAGGAAAGTCTTTCTAACCATGACAATGGTTGTGTGTGTGTGTGTGTGTGTGTGTGTGTGTGTGTGTGTGTGTGTGTGTATGTGTGTACCTGTGCTCCCAGCAGTCGGAGGGCTTCTGTCCAATGTGATCGCAGCCTGGTGACTAGCTCCTCCCTCTGGGCCTCCAGGCTCCGCCTCCTCTCCTCCAACAACACACAACGCTGCTGAGCCTGGGCCAGCCTACACACACACACACACACACACACACACACCTTTGTCAGACTAGCTTCTTGTTGAGGTAGGCCTGCGTGTGTGCGTGTGACTTCAAGACGCTGATACGTCATCAGTAATAGAGATGTAACGATGCAATCAACTCAACGATTCGATACGATTCACGATACGATTTTCTCACGATTAAAAAATAAATAAATTAGATTGCAGACAAATTGACTGAAAAATATTATTTTATTGATTTCTCAGACAAAAACTACAAAATACTGTATTTTCTTAAAGAATCACTTATTTGTACCTCTTCATAAACAGCGGAATAAGGAGTGAATATAAAGAATAAAGAGTTATTATACTGTATAGTTTGTTTTTGTTGACATATGGGATGTGTTCGGCTAGGCTCAAATGATATTTTCATAAAGTATTGCTGCTGATATGTAGTAGGTATATATGGTATATAGTATTACTATATATAGCAAAAGTGCAAGGTCTTTCTTTCGTATAATCACAACCCCTGTGAGGTTCACAGACACAATGGGAGGGGGAGGGACAGCATTGCAATATTTATTACTATTATTTTTTAATAATGATAATGAACTTGTCAACATCTAATCAATCTGTCAACAATTTTATGCCAAGCCATCTCCTGTGCCTTATTAATTGTGACAGTATTGCCCTTTTTGGTGATTGCGTCTTCTTTATAGTGGTGGCTGTGGCTAAGGAGGTAGATCGCAAGGTCGGCAGTTCGAACCCAGGCTGGCCATGTGTTGAGGTGCCCTTGAGCAAGGCACCGAACCCCTAATTGCTCCAGGGTCGCCGTCTATGGTGGACCCCTTGCCTAGAGCATAAAATACCAAATTCCAACAATTGACTGACAAGTTCATTGCATGGCAATACAAGTATTATTATGATGGTCTTCATAAAGCTCCATCAGTAGGGGTTGTTCCACTGCTGCACAGAACACCGCTCTGCGCTCTCGTTTTCCCTTCTTTTCCTGTCATAGTATCTTCTTTTCCTGTCATAGTACAGGGTATATACAGGAATCTTGAGGTTAATTTCAATACCTTTCTAAGACTTTTTAAAGACCTTGTCAATATTTTTCCAGACCTCACCGCCACTTCGAGCTGTAACCGTTTACATCAGTGACACCTTTAACTTAACAGTTTTAGTTTGCAATAGACTAGACCACTATCATACAACAGAATTTCCGGTTCATCTTTGTTTTTTTAATCGCTCAACACGCCCGAAGCGACGTGCTTGCAAAACAGTTTTGTGATTGGTCCAAAAGTCCCAAAAAAGTTTCAGAATAAAAGTCCTAAAAAAACAAGTTTCAGAATAAAAGTCCTAAAAAAAAGTTTCTGAATAAAAGTCCTAAAAAAAACGTTTCAGAATAAAAGTCTGAAAAAAAGGTTTCTGAATAAAAGTCCTAAAAAAAAAAAGGTTCTGAATAAAAGTCCTAGTGTTTACACTGTGATTTTACTTGTGTAAACAGTTAGTGAGTAATGTTAGCCGGTTTTGTGAGTGTACTTTCCAGTGGCGGCTGGCCGATAGAGGGCGCTGGGGCGCCGCCCCCACCTTCACTTCCTAGTTGCGATTTGTAAAAGTTTTTTTTTTAAATAAACATTGTTTATTCACAAAATGCGGCTGATATTCTGTCGGCGCCTATCAGCATTCATTAAAAATCCTCCAATACAATAAACATTTTATCTGTGTGTGTGTAAAATTCACTGTTAAAATACATAGGGGGAGGAGTCGGGGCGCCGGCCGAATGCAAGTCTATGGCAGGCCAAATACTTTTGGCCTACACGTGAGCTGTAGCAGCACTCCAATTGGCTGTCTCCTATTTCTCGGCCGGGGCGCAAAAATTGCGCCCTGAATATCCGGTTGTTAAGTCTGACGTCAAACGTGACGTTTTGCAATTTCCGGCTCCAAACCAGAAATACAACATTGTGCGCGCGACGCGAGAGAGTTTTTGCCGGGTGAGATGTCTTCAGATAGAAAGTAAGCAAGTTGAAATTTTAGCAAATATAATTGCTGAGTGTTCTGACAGAGAAAGTTGGTTAAAATTGGTCGTTATTATTGTGACTAGAAAGTGTCTGACTGACACTTGACAATGACTATAATTCCATTGTAAATAGTGTCAAAGAACTATCAAGCTAGCTAGCTCAGAGGTGATGAGATGAGCTAGTCTGCTGCACACATGCCAGCTAAAGAGCTAACTGGATGCACTTTATTATTTTACTTAAGTTAAAGTAGATATACAATCTTTCTTATTCTGCTAGAATTGGGCTTCATTGGTAATACCATAATGGCATATTTACAGTACATGGACAGTGGATTGAAGCATTTGAAATGTCTGTTTTGTATAGTATAGTTGGACATGTTTTTTTTTCCAGGTGAGAGAGTAATGTCAAAATGACATTATCTGACTGCATTGCCCACAGCAATCCAAAATTCAATTATAATTATGTTATAAATTGATATGGATCAATTTATACCTCTTATTAGATTATAAATACTCTGGTTGTTATGTTTGCCTTTTGGTTGACAGCAAAAGGGAGAGAGGAGGATAGAGAGGGAGAGAAGGAGAGAGAGCAGGATGGTGTCGGCACACCAGAGAGAGAGAGCAAGAACCAGGTGAGAAAGTGGACAGGTAGTCAAGACCACATAAGTAAGTAGCCTTGAGAACCGATGGTTCTCGAGCCTAATGGCCCATAGGGAAGGAGCCTATCTCCTGTTTCCGTAGCGTGAGGCGGCTTAATGTACAAGTTAGTACACCCCCTGGACATGACGCTGGTATGTCGCAGGGTCTTACCCCCTGGGGGGGGGGGTCCATGCCACGGTCCATGCCACCCCCCCAAGGCAGCAAACCTAGGGGAAACACTGTTATTCTCATGCTAAAATCGACTGTAAATCCAGATTTTAAAGTTGATATTCTTCCCCGTGGAGCATGCCCCCATAACCTGTGCCCCACCCAAAAAATTTAGCACCAGCCGCCACTGGTACTCTCATGTAGGCCTACTTCGTATTGATGAGCTGGTGATCTTTCATTGTGTGTGTGTGTGTGTGTGTGTGTATATGTATGTATGTGACTGTCAGTCACAAGTTTATATTCTACGTATGTTGTTTAGTGCTGTATGCGCGTTCCCGGTTCCATGTGTACTCTACTCTTGTGTACTTCATATTCGATGAGCTAATTATCTCTTGTGTACTTCATATTCGATGAGCTGATGATCTTTCTGTGTGTGTCAGTGTCTTGGGCGTATCTGTCAGTCACATGTATATTATACGGTAACCGATGTTCAGTGCTGTATGCGCGTTCCGCATGTTCTGCTGCAGCTGTAGCCTCAGGATATCTTTGTATTTGATCACCTTCTATATAAAATCACCTGCTCGGCTTTAATGACTAGTTTTTGGTGAAATTACGTCTTTGTTTTGAGCGCCAGTGCGCGTTTCATGCGCGTGCACGCGAAAAGTCACCCCCCCACCACTAATGTAAAAAATCCTGGAGGAAACACTGTAATAAATTCACGAACTTTTACTAAAAGTTTTTAGGACTCAAACTCTTTGGACAGAGTCTAATTCAGAAAAAGACCTACAAAATTCAAGACCTCATAAAATCGTGATAAGCCTTTTTAATACTTATTAAGGGTCTTTATTTTCCCAAAATTGATTTATCAACTTTTAATACTTTTCAAGACACCGCGGATACCCTGTAGTATCTTCTGTTCCTATCATAGTATCTTCTTTTCCCGTCATAGGATCTTCTTTTCGACAATCGGCTGTTCTGGGCTGCTTATTACTCTGTTTGCCCAAAGCAAGACATTACAAGTCTGGCCAGAGTTAGCGTTGATGAGACACAGCTTAATTGTGTTAATGGAATGACTTGAGCCTTAAGTCACAGTCGACGTTAAGACTAACCAGGCTTTTTCAATTAAGCGCTGACTTAGGGGGTGTTCTCACTAGAACATTTGCTTCACTTGAAACGGAGTTTAGGATAAAATTCGCTTTGCTCTGCGTCGTTTGGAGCTGTGAGAACACGCATTCGAAGTAACTCCCGGAGCAAATACCCGTCGGATGCTCCGCTTAAAAAGGGTGGTTTCACTCCGGTTAAAAATGACGCATCCATCACTTTGCTTCGCTTCGCTTTTGGTGAGAACGCTGCTTGAGGCAGTCCATAGGAGAACAACAGCACAGGTGTGTTGATCTGTATAAGAGAGGGACGAACAGGCAATTCTCAATTATTCTGACCAATCAACTACCACGTCTGTTGCTTCGATTGCGTATGTTACTTCGTTTACATGAAGGGCTGTGAGAACGCAAATCAGAGAAATAATTTCATCTCATCCGCTTGCTCCGGGTCTTGATTCGGACTTTCATGTGAGAACATGACCTTAGTTAGGTTAGGGTTAGTTGATGGAATAGTCCCCCAAAGGAAGCAGGTGTGTGTGTGTGTGTGTCCAGAGTGTGTACCTGGTGTGTGTGTCCAGAGTGTGTAGCTGGTGTTGTTGCGTCAGGGAGGACTGTTCTCTCTCGTGACGAGCGCTTAGGTCCAGAAGCTGGTTCCTGAAAAAAAAAAAGAATAATAATACTGATTAATACTCAATACTCAGATTCTCATTTCCTTATGTTTTTGTCACCCTCTACAGACCAGGGGTGGTTGATTGGAGGGTTATAGATGTTAATGTCTGGTCTTTGTTGCCTCTGTTTGATTTTGTGCAAAGTACAAAGAATTAAAGATACATTTATGAGTCTGGGATATGAAATAAAGCCGTTTTGAGTTCAACTTTAACTTGATTTGTGGACATTCCTTATTTGTCTTTCATTGTATTTCTTGCTGCTCAAAGCCAGTCAGTGTTAATCGACAGGAGCATTCATCTACAGTATTGTTATGTACCTGTGCTTCTCCTGCAGAGTTTCCAGTCGGTCAGTTTCCTGCTTCAGAGCCACCTCCAACTGACAGCACTGGGCCTCAAACCGCGCCTACACACACACACACACACACACACACACACACACACACACACACACACACACACACACACACACACACACTATTGAATGATTATTTCAGCAGGGACCAAGGTGTCTTTGACAAGGGAGCCGTACATACACACTGACACACGCACAGACACACACACACACACACACACACTAGGGCTGCACGATATATAGTTTTACCATCAAGTTTCAAGTTTACATTTACATTTTTGGCATTTAGCAGACGCCTTATTCCAAAGCGACTTACAATCAATACATTTGACTAAGTAAATCATCAATCCACCAGTCGTAGCAGGAAGAGTAATCTATCTCAGGCCAGCGGCCATTGGCAGTCGTCGTGCTAGAAGAAGATTTTCTTTTTTCTTCAGTAGACATTGGAGAAACAGTACAAGGGGGTAGTAGAAATCTCAGGAGAAACAGTATAGGGGGAGGAGCAGTTAAGGTGTAGCCTGAAGGGATGGGTCTTCAGTCTCCGATAGAAGATGGGGAGTGACTCTGCAGTTCTGACAGCATACAAGAAGGTATGTTCCACCAGGTACGAGTACCCCCTGAAGATGTGGACTTCCTTAGGTTCCTCTGGTGGGCAAACGGGGACATCACACAAAATCAGTACAGTACAGTACAGTACAGTACAGTACAGGATGACAGTCCATCTCTTTGGAGCAGTCAGATCTCCTGCCAGCTTTGACAAAATGACAGCTGATGAAAATACAAACTAGTTCAACAACAAGGCTGTAGACCAAGTCAAAAGAAACTTCTATGTGGATGATTGCTTGAAGACTGTCTCTACAGCAGCGGTTCCCAACCTGTGGGCCGCGAGAGTACTGCAAGTGGGCCGCCAAATCATGGGCAAAAAAATGTTTTATTGACGTTTTTTTGTTACAAAAACGTTTTAATTTTAAAAAGATAAAAAATCTTGGATTTAACAGCCTTGATTGTATTGTGTGTGGTGTGCGCCGATATTTCCATCCGAAAAGAAGAAGTCAGCTCGCTTCTTGATTGGCTACATTCCATCCCGGACTCGCGAACAGGGTTGCCAGATGGGATCGACATTTTCCACCCTAACCACAGTCTAAAACCGATAATTCCACCCAAAAAACCCGAGCCCATCTGGCAACCCTAGTCGGGAGTCGGGAGTTGCCCACACACATAAGGATGTTTGGTCGTAAATATTGAACACGATCTTGGTATTTGATCACCTGCTATATAAAACATCGCCGCTCGGCTTTAATGGTTTAACCGCTATTTATTTGTAAATTTTTTGTCACGCTCCCTCTAGTTTTTGGTAAAATTACGTCATTGTTTTGAGCGCTCGTGCGCGTTTCATGCGCGTGCACGCGGAAAAAAAGTCGCGCGCTGCTGAGTGGGCCGCGAATACTGGACATATCTGTGTGGGCCGTGAGTCCTAAAAGGTTGGGAACCGCTGCTCTACAGAACAACGCTTCATATCTCTGACCAAAGACCTCAGGGCCCTATGTGCTATGGTAAATAGACTGACTTATATAGCGCCTTATTCCAAAGCGCTTTACAGTGGCCTCTCATTCACCCATTCACACACACATTCACACACCAATGGCGGCAAGCTACTATGGAAGGCACCGGCCCGCTCATTTTGGGGGTTCAATGTCTTGCCCAAGGACACCTCGACATGTGGCCAGCCGGGGTTCGAACCGCCGATCTGCCGACCTTACGATCATTAGACGCCGGCTCTACCTCCTGCGCCACAGCCGCCCCCAGTGGGTGCATGGATGCGTGGCACTGCATTCTCTGAATACAAACATTGTCAGGTTTTCACTGGTCAAAGTGGAGCGGTGTTCTCTGAACGACAATAACCGGCACGTTCCGACAATAAAGACGTTTCCACAACTTCAAAACAAAAGCGGCAAGGTAATATATCACCGTAACGTGATGGGATCATAACGGGTGGATTCAAGCTCACAAAATGGATCAGCAACAGCAGTCTTGGCTTCAATTCCTGATGAGGAAAAGGCAAAGGAGGTTAAGGAGCTCAGTCTTGACAGAACAACCTGTCGGGAGAGCTCTTGGAGTTTGATGGAACGTCGAGACTGACGCATTTACTTTCCAACTGACCATCAAGAACAGGCAAAACACCAGGAGAGGTATACTTTCCATAGTAGTAACAGTGGATAATGCTGATAGCAATATGATTTTGTACGGAACTGTTTGTTGGAACCTCTCTCTCACCCAAGTAGAAGTGATTTGGATTTGTTAAGAAGCCTCTACACGCCCCGCGGTGGTGTAGCGGTCTACGCACTGGCCGCTAGTGCATGCTGCCCACCGGGGCCGGGGTTCGTATCCCGGCTCGCCAGATCCAGATATGGCCGAGGCACACGGGAAGCGCATATTGGCCGGCCGCTTCCGAGGGGGGTATAGGAGTATTTCTGGACTAGGATCCGTCGCGCAACACCGCCCCCTGGGTGCCGGAATAACGGTACTGGGCTCCAGGAGCCAGTCAGCCTAGTCTGCCTGGCGCCCTCCTCTGGGACTGCCGGCCACGGGGTCGTGCGGCGGATCCTATGCAATAGGCAGGGGATAATTGGATGCTAAGTTGGGTTAAATTGGCTACCAAATTGGGTGAAAAAGGGATAAAATCTGAAAAACAAATTTATAAAAAAAAAAAAAGAAGCCTCTACTACACAAGTCATCTGGTGAACATTCCTGGATTTGTAAACTATATGGACAAAAGTATGTGGACACAATTCTCTGGGGCTGTTTTCATAATTTGGGCTCGGCCCCTTAGTTCCTGTGAAGGGAAATCTTAATGCTACAGTATACAATGCGATTCTAAAGAATTGTATGCTTCCAAGTTTGCAGAAACAGTTTGGGGAAGGCCCTTTCCAGTTTCAGCATGACAATGCCCCCATACACAAGGTCTGTAATGACATGATTTACCGAGTTTGGTCTGGGAGAACTTGACTGGCCTGCACACAGAGCTCTGACCTCAACCCCCTCCAACACCTTTGGGATGAATTAATAAACGCGACTACGTCCTTCTCGCCCAAGCACATATGAGTGTGATGTTCGGGTGTCAGAATATTTTTGTCCATATAGTGTATATCACAGGAAAAAATATATATCGCAATGTCAGTTTTTTCCAATATCGTGCAGCCCTAACACTAACACACACACACACACACACACACACACACACACACACACACACACACACACATATACCTGTTCCAGGACTCTGTCCATGCGTTCTGTGTCTCTCTCTTTCCGCGCCGCGTCTCTCTCCTCCTCCACAGTCTCTCTCCTCCTCCTCTCCTCCTTTCTCTCCTCCTCCAGAGTCTCTCCCCTCCTCCTCTCCTCCTCTCTCTCCTCCTCCACAGTCTCTCTCCTTCTCCTCTCCTCCTCTCTCTCCTCCTCCACAGTCTCTCTCCTCCTCCTCTCCTCCTCTCTCTCCTCCTCCACAGTTTCTCTCCTTCTCCTCTCCTCCTCTCTCTCCTCCTCCACAGTCTCTCTCCTTCTCCTCTCCTCCTCTTTCTCCTCCTCCAGAGCCTCCCTCCTCCTCCTCTCCTCCTCTCTCTCCTCCTCCACAGTCGCTCTCCTCCTCTTCTCCTCTTCCAGGGCCTCCCCTAGACGCTGCTCTTCCTGAAGCCTGGACCCCTACACACACACACACACACACACACACACACACCACAAAAAAAGGGTTAGGTATATGGATAGGAATCGAGAATCGTTTCCAGTTGAGAACCAGTAAGAGATCTTTAGATTCATCTGAGTCTTATGCCGGAAATTCCGAGCGCTCAGAGTCCCTGTTTGAACATTCAGAGCACTGTGCTCTCGGAAAACTATATTTTCATTCCTCAAATCACAGATATAACTCTTTGCACAAGCTGACTGTTATAGATCATAATTGCTTTATACTTGATTAGTTGAATCAGGTGCTCTAGAGAGTATTATTGATTGGTGCTCTAGAGTATTATTGATTGGTGCTCTAGAGAGTATTATTGATTGGTGCTCTTGAGAATATTATTGATTGGTACTCTAGAGTATTATTGATTGGTGCTCTAGAGAGTATTATTGATTGGTGCTCTAGAGAGTATTATTGATTGGTGCTCTAGACTCTAGAGAGTAGAGAGTATTATTGATTGGTGCTCTAGAGAGTATTATTGATTGGTGCTCTAGACTCTAGAGAGTAGAGAGTATTATTGATTGGTGCTCTAGAGAGTATTATTGATTGGTGCTCTAGAGAGTAGAGAGTATTATTGATTGGTGCTCTAGAGAGTATTATTGATTGGTGCTCTAGAGAGTATTATTGATTGGTGCTCTAGAGAATATTATTGATTGGTGCTCTAGAGAGTAGAGAGTATTATTGATTGGTGCTCTAGAGAGTATTATTGATTGGTGCTCTAGAGAATATTATTCAACATGCATCTACTTGTAAAAAAACAGGTAATAATCATATTTCTACCTGGGATGAATTAACATTAATTTGAATGAATTTTAAAAGATGAAAATGGCAACGTTAGTTAACGAGTATCTACAGTCAGCGTCATTAAAGTTTGCAACAGAAAGCTAGCTAACTTTAATGTTAACACAATAGTGTCAAATTGTTGGCCGCCAGCGAAATGATAGTGATGTTATCGTTGGTGTCCGCCATGTTTACAGTTAGTTTGTAAAGACTTTTAACTGACTGTTTCTAAATGAACTGATTTCAGTTCAGTGTGTGTGTGTGTGTGTGTGTGTGTGTGTTCAGCCTCACCCTCTCCTCTTGCAGCTCATTGGCCTGCAGGGACGTCTGTTCCTCCAACGCCTTCCTCTCATTGGCCGAATGCTCCTGGAGGCGGGTCATGGCAGCTAAAGCTTCCTGTAGCTGCAGCTCCTACACACACACACACACACACACACACACACACACACACACACACACACACACACACCCACAGCTGGTGAGAGACACACGCGCACACACACACACTTCTGATAATAAAAACAATACTGTGTGTGTGTGTGTGTGTGTGAGTGTGTATGTGTGTGCCTCACCAGC
>NC_137676.1:32578445-32588445 GCF_963989245.1 Nansenia antarctica
AGTTATCTATCTAACATTAGGCTGATTTTTGCATGATAACTTGTGCGTTTTGACCTAGTTCCATGTAACATTTCCCCCCCTTGATGGTATATGATGATATAGCTGTATAGCGGCACTTATTAAACCAAAACAACCCGCAATCGAAATCAAATATTATTGATGGATGTGCCATTTTAGATGGAGAGCAGTGAGCGGGAGACTCAAGGAGCATGTAGTTGACTAATGCAGTGGACAGCGGCTGTTTCTCCAGCGTTCCTGTCACATCGGATTTCGGAACGCCATAAAAATAAATCTGCGCTCATGCATTTTTCCATGTTTCCCTTTGATGGCATATGATGCCGTAAAGTTCAGCCGCGAAGTTGTTGCACTGTTGTCCTATATCAGTGCAGACTGGCAGGATAGGAGCACAGGTTGCATACAGGTTAGAGCGCCGTTATTCTGTCATGGTCTGATAATTAAGCATTGTTCTTTTTTATTTTATTACTTGTTTGATCGATTGATAGCGTAAAACCTAAGTTGTGAATGAATCGCGAGAGTCAATGCTTTTCTATGATACTACTGATGACGTATCAGGGTCTTGAAGGGTTGTCCCATTTCATAGGGAAAGATTTCAACCACTATGGCTTGTGGCTCTGTTCCGAGGCCTTGGCTCAAAATCGAGTGGCACTCGAAAACAAGCCATAGGGGTAGAAAAGGGAATCGGGATTGGGCCTAAGACTTGGTGTTACTGTTAGGGCTTACACACCGGCAGTTCCGAACGCCGGTTCGCGTTCGCGTGCCGAAACCTCCGAACGTTGGCGCTGTCTGGCGAACAATACACTGGTATGAACGCGGGCTCGTTCGCCAGACATCGCCAACGTTCTGAGGTTTCGGCACGCGAACGCGAACCGGCGTTCGGAACTGCCGGTGTGAAAGAGGCCAGAGATGATTAAGACATGGTGTTATACTGATGATTAAGACTTGGTGTTACTGTGATGATTAAGACTTGTTGTTATACTGTGATGATTAAGACTTGTTGTTATACTGTGATGATTAAGACTTGGTGTTATACTGAGATGATTAAGACTTGGTGTTATACTGAGATGATTAAGACTTGGTGTTATACTGAGATGATTAAGACTTGGTGTTATACTGAGATGATTAAGACTTGGGGAGTTGGGGCCCTATTATGCACTTCTTAACTTGCCGTCTTAAGTCTTAATTAAGACGCACCGCCAGGTTAAGACCTACCGCCACCCTTATTATGCGCTTCATACGCGCTACTGCTATTATGCAGGTGTCGCTAGGCGCCCACACATAAGACGTAAGACTCCCGTGCATATATTACTCATTGTGGGAGTGTTCATATGTTAATGAAGTGCGCTAGGCGCCCCTGCTATTATGCGATCTGACTTTGCGCCTAGCGCTAAGAAGTGGTTTGAAAAGTTCTTAGGCGCTAGACTTCATGCACGTTTTGAAACACGAGCGCGCCTCCGCGGTTTGCGCATGCGCGCCGACCGACTTCTTAAGAAGTCGGTCACTCCTTAATCCACCTCCTCCCCCTCCTCCTTCCTCCCTGTCCGCCGATGACTTTGTCACCTACTTTGAAAAAAAGGTGGACGACATCAACAGCACCTTTTTCCCCCCACCGCTCCCTCCTCCCACTAACAATGCTAACACTGTTCCCACTAACAATGCTAACACCCCTTCCAAACTCTCCCCTCGACACTCGATCTCTGGATTGTCATCTTTTTCCCCCCTCTCCCCCGATGAGATTCTCACACATATCACATCAAAGCGGGCAACCACATGCCCTCTTGACCCCATCCCCTCCCCCCTTCTCCAATCCATTTCCGCCGAGATCCTTCCTTACCTTACCACCCTAATCAACTCCTCCCTATCCACTGGATCTGTCCCAGCGGCCTTCAAAATAGCCAGAGTCAAGCCTCTCCTCAAGAAACCTACCCTTGACTCATCATCTGTCCACAATTACAGACCTGTATCCCTTCTCTCCTTCCCTTCCAAAACCCTTGAACGCGCGGCATCTAAACAACTGACTGACTATCTCCGGAAGATGGATCACTTAGACCCCCACCAATCCGGCTTCAAGGCTGGGCATTCCACTGAGACTGCGCTCCTTGCTGTCACGGAAGCCCTCCACTCTGCCCAAGCTTCCTCCCTCTCCTCTGTTCTCATTATCCTTGGCCTGTCTGCTGCCTTCGACACAGTCAATCACCAGATCCTTCTCTCCATCCTCTCAGACCTGGGCATCTCTGGCACCGCACACTCCTGGTTTTCTTCCTACCTGGCGGGCCGCTCCTACCAGGTGACCTGGAGAGAATCGCTATCTTCTCCACGAACCCTCTCCACTGGAGTACCCCAGGGTTCCGTCCTCGGGCCCCTACTCTTCTCCCTCTACACCAAGTCTCTTGGCTCGGTAATCTCTTCACATGGGCTCTCCTACCACAGCTACGCAGACGACACTCAACACTTCCTGTCCTTCCCCCCGTCTGATGTACACACGTGGCAACCCGTATCTCAGCATGTCTCGCTGACATTTCAACTTGGATGGCTGACCACCATCTCAAGCTCAATCTTAACAAGACCGAGCTCCTCTTCATTCCCGGGAAAGCCTGCCCTCTCCAAGACTTCTCCATCACAGTGGAGAACTCTACTGTAACCCCCTCCCTGACAGCCAAGAACCTTGGAGTGATCCTGGATAACCGACTTTCCTGTGCGGAGAACATTGCAGCAACGGCTCGCTCCTGCAGATTCTTCCTCTACAACATCAGAAGGATACGACCATTCCTTACCAGAGAGGCAGCGCAACTCTTGACCCAGGCACTGGTCATCTCCCGCCTGGATTACTGCAATGTACTCCTGGCTGGGCTCCCCGCTTCAGCCATTAGACCTCTGCAGCTCATCCAGAATGCTGCTGCCCGGCTGGTATTCAACCTCCCCAAATACTCGCATGTCACCCCTCTCCTTCGCACCCTGCACTGGCTCCCGATAGCAGCTCGCATCAGATTCAAGACCCTGGTGCTTGCATACCAGGCAGCTAAAGGGACAGCCCCTGCCTACCTGAAGGAAATGGCAACCCCCCAAACCCCTGCCCGCTCACTCCGCTCCTCCACCTCGGCTGGCCGACTGGCCCCACCTCCTCTACACAGCAGTCGGGCTGCCCGATCACGTCTCTTCACAACACTGGCTCCCCGCTGGTGGAATGAGCTCCCCACGGCTGTCAGAACGGCAGAGTCACTACCCATCTTCCGTCGTAGACTGAAGACCCATCTCTTCAGGTTACATCTTAACTGCTCCTCCTGAGACATCTTCTGACCCTCACCACTACGTCTCCTAAAGACACCCGCTTTCCCCTCTACTGTGTCCCTAAGAACTTCTATTGCCCCCCCTTGTACTGTTTCTCAGTTTCTCCAGTAATTTAAAAAAAAAAAAAAAAATTAGTAGAAGGCGATAATAGGGAGAAGGTTTTTCCTTCTATCAGTGGCCCCGGGCCCGAGCTAGAGTACTCTTCCTGCAACGAATGGTGGACTGCTGATTCACATGCTTAGTATTCAAATGTATTGATTGTAAGTCGCTTTGGAATAAGGCGTCTGCTAAATGCCAAAAATGTAAAATGTAAATGTAAATAATAGCGATCTTTTTTTGTTATGCTTGTTGTAAAGAAAAGGTCTATAATGCATTGAAATGACATTAAACTAAGATAATATGATGGTTATAATAATTTTTCAAGTCTTTAATTACAAGTAATTCCAGAAAAAGTAAATGACATTTCAGGCTCGCTTCCGTATTACGAGAGCGAAAAGAACATTTCTGTAGATGATTCGCAATGCATGCCGGAAGGGAGTCTCATGGCTCCGAATCGAACGAGGGTCAAGATTTTCTCCAAATGGAGCCATGGAAAACCCTAACCCTCCCCCTAACCCTAAATGAGTAATGAATTGGGACGCCACTACGGCTACACGTGAACGCGCAAAATTGAGCTGAAGGGGTGAAAAGGGAGCCGGAGTGGTGAATTGGGATTCACCCTTGGTGTTATACTGTGATGATTAAGACTTGGTGTTACTGTGATGATTAAGACTTGGTGTTACTGTGATGATTAAGACTTGGTGTTACTGCGATGATTAAGACTTGGTGTTATACTGATGATTAAGACTTGGGGCCCTATTATGCACTTCTTAACTTGCCGTCTTAAGTCTTAATTAAGACGCACCGCCAGGTTAAGACCCCACCCTTATTATGCGCTTCATACGCGCTACTGCTATTATGCCGGTGTCGATAGGCGCCCACACATAAGACGTAATACTCCCGTGCATATATTACTAATTGTGGGAGTGTTCATATGTTAATGAAGTGCACTAGGCGCCCCTGCTATTATGCGATCTGACTTTGCTCCTAGCGCTAGTGGTTTGAAAAGTTCTTAAGTTTAGACTTCATGCACGTTTTGAAACACGAGCGCGCCTCCGCGGTTTGCGCATGCATGTGGGCACACATGAACACGCACGTGGCTCCACGGCAAGACGTCAATTACGGTCACAGTATAAATGCTTTATTTCAAAAGGGAGAGGCAGAGAAGCGCGCTGACCTCCTTCTTAGGACTTCCATAATAGCATAGCGCTAATGACTCAACGCAGCCGGTTCTTAAAGGGCACCTGGCACGCTGATTGGGTTGATTGAGAAGACGCCAAAAACACACCCATGACTAATTTCTTTGCTTAGCGCCGGGTTTTAGGCGCCCACTACCGCACGCATAATAGCAAAGTGGCCTTGACCACGCCTCCACGTCTTACGTTTAGATCTACCGCCTCGTCTTATTGCTTAAGACTTATGAAGTGCATAATAGGGCCCTTGGTGTTACTGTGATGATTAAGACTTGGTGTTATACCGAGAAGATTAAGACTTGGTGTTACTGAGAAGATTAAGACTTGGTGTTACTGTGATGATTAAGACTTGGTGTTACTGTGATGATTAAGACTTGGTGTTACTGTGATGATTAAGACTTGGTGTTACTGTGATGATTAAGACTTGGTGTTATAGCGAGAAGATTAAGACTTGGTGTTATACTGAGAAGATTAAGACTTGGTGTTACTGAGAAGATTAAGACTTGGTGTTACTGTGATGATTAAGACTTGGTGTTACTGTGATGATTAAGACTTGGTGTTACTGTGATGATTAAGACTTGGTGTTATAGCGAGAAGATTAAGACTTGGTGTTATACCGAGAAGATTAAAACTTGGTGTTACTGAGAAGATTAAGACTTGGTGTTACTGTGATGATTAAGTGTTCCCTTAATTTTTTGGAGCAGTGTATTTATTTATTTATTTGAAGCGCATGTTTCCCTACTGCTTGTGGAAAGTGTTCGAGCAGGTTCGCAAAAAAGGACGAGACAGAATAATTTGAAATTGGCGGCTCAGTCAAAGAGCCAAAGCCGACAACAATGTGATTTTGAGTCGCGGTTTCCCGGTATCAAAAAATTAAAACCGCCCAATCCTAATGTGTGGTGTGTGTGTGTGTGTGTGTGTGTGTGTGTGTGTGTCCATACCTTGTCCAGCTGTTCGATCATGATGTCCTTCTTCCTGTCAGCTGACACGGCCAGAGACAATCGCTGCTGCAGCTCCAGACATCTACTCTGTAACCCCATCACCTGGCCCTCACACTGCTACACACACACACACACACACACACACACACCACACACATACACACACACACAAAAAGGAGAAGAGGAGAGACATGGACATGGACATGGAAGAGCAGCAGGTGTGTGTGTGTGTGTGTGTGTGTGTGTGTGTGTGTGTGTGTGTGTGTGTGTGTGGTAGTGTGTTTGTGTGTGTGTGTGTGTGTGTGTGTGTGTGTTTTTTACCTTGCGTCTGGTCCTCTCTCTGTCTAGGTGGTCTCTCAGCATGGTCGTCTCCGGGGGCAACAGCATGGTCGTCTCCGGGGGCAACAGAGCTTCAGAACGCAGACGAGAAGAATACCTGGGGAACAAGTCCTCTATCCCTCCTGTTACATTACTGAAGGGGGTAGGGGGGGGGGGAGAGAGAGAGGGGAGGGGGGGAGGAGAGGGGGGGTGATTATATGTATGTTTCTTCCATCCGTTATGACTATGATTTATAAAAACTAAAAACTAAGAGGCCGCTCTATCAACGTCACACTGTGTGTGTGTGTGTGTGTGTGTGTGTGTGTGTGTGTGTGTGTTACCAGAGCAGCTGGGAGGTGTTGTCGCTGGTGAAGGACAGGTCAGGGCTCCGCCTTCCTGCATCTCTGTCGTCACCTGCTGGACAACACAGAGAATTACATCAACTTCAACAGGATATGACATTAAAGCCCCAATCCCAATACACCCCTTGCCCCCACAATTTAGACCTACCCCACCATTGTGTGTGTTCACGTGTAGGGGTAGGGTGTCCTGATTCTTGTTGGAATAGAGGGGTAGGGCCAAGTGGTAGGGCTAAATGAGGCCATGATATGAGAAATCTCCAAAAATGCCTTGCGAATCAACGGTAAGATGGTGTCGAACACACAAGCAACAAAAGAAAACCACAAATGTGATTCTTATTCAAAAATAAAAAAGAACCTCTAGAACACCTTTAGGCTTACGGTTCAGATGGATCTATAACCTCAGAGGTGTCTGGTTCAGATGGGTCTATAACCTCAGAGGTGTCTGGTTCAGATGGGTCCATAACCTCAGAGGTGTCTGGTTCAGATGGGTCTATAACCTCAGAGGTGTCTGGTTCAGATGGGTCCATAACCTCAGAGGTGTCTGGTTCAGATGGATCTATAACCTCAGAGGTGTCTGGTTCAGATGGGTCTATAACCTCAGAGGTGTCTGGTTCAGATGGGTCTATAACCTCAGAGGTGTCTGGTTCAGATGGGTCTATAACCTCAGAGGTGTGTGGTTCAGATGGGTCTATAACCTCAGAGGTGTCTGGTTCAGATGGGTCTATAACCTCAGAGGTGTCTGGTTCAGATGGATCTATAACCTCAGAGGTGTGTGGTTCAGATGGGTCCATAACCTCAGAGGTGTCTGGTTCAGATGGGTCCATAACCTCAGAGGTGTCTGGTTCAGATGGGTCTATAACCTCAGAGGTGTCTGGTTCAGATGGGTCCATAACCTCAGAGGTGTCTGGTTCAGATGGGTCTATAACCTCAGAGGTGTCTGGTTCAGATGGATCGGACCATTTGATACATGGTCTCAACTGGAACCGGTTCTCAATTCCCATCTCTAGTCGTGTCAGTACACCAACCTCTGTGTGTGTGTGTGTGTGTGTGTGTGTGTGTGTGTGTGTGTGTGAGTGTGTATGTCGTACCCTCCAGTGTGTGTGTGTGTGTGTGTGTGTGTGTGTGTGTGTGTGTGTGTGTGTGTGCGTGTGTGTGTGTGTGTAAGTGTGTAAGTGTGTAAGTGTGTGTATTACCCTCCAGTGTGTGTATATGTGTGTGTGTGTGTGTGTGTGTGTGCGTGTGTGTGTGTGTGTGTGTGTGTGTGTGTGTATCTTACCCTCCAGTGTGTGTGTGGGTCTCAGCATGGTCTGAAGGTGAGCTCTGACGTTCTCCATGTCCTGAATGTGTCTTCTACCGTTCTACAACACACACATCCATATATAGATCATTTAGATATATGTAACATCAACACTATATATATTGTTGAGTCGTTATTTAACCACTCCACAGATTTCATGTTAACAAACTATAGTTTTGCCAAGTCGGTCAGGACATCTACTTTGTTCATGAGACAAGTAATTTTTCCATCAATTGTTTACAGACAGATTATTTAACTTATAATTCACTATATCACAATTCCAGTGACTCAGAAGTTTACATACACTAAGTTGACTGGATTTAAACAGCTTGGAAAATTCCAGAAAATGATGTAATGGCTTTAGAAGCTTCTGATAGGCTAATTGTCATCATTTGAGTCACTTGAAGCTGTACCTGTGGATGTATTTTAAGGCCTACCTTCAAACTCAGTGCCTCTTTGCTTGACATCATGGGAAAATCAAAAGAAATCAACCAAGACCTCAGAAAAAAAAGACCTCCACAAGTCTGGATCATCCTTGGGTGCAATATCCAAACCTGGAGGTACCACGTTCATCTGTACAAACAATAGTACGCAAGTATAAACACCACGGGACCATGCAGCTGTCATACCGCTCAGGAAGGAGACGCATTCTGTCTCCTAGAGATGAACGTACTTTGGTGCGAAAAGTGCAAATCAATCCCAGAGCAACAGCAAAGGACCTTGTGAAGCTGCTGGAGTGAAACAGGTACAGAAGTGTCCTCAGTAAAAGGAGTCCTATATCAGCATAACCTGAAAGGCCGCTCAGCAAGGAAGAAGCCACTGCTCCAAAACCTCCATAAAAAAGCCAGACCACGGTTTGCAACTCCACATGGGGACAAAGATCTTACTACTTGTAGAAATGTCCTCTGGTCTGATGAAACAAAACTGAAAACTGTTTGGCCTTAATGGCCATTGTTATGTTTGGAGGAAAAAGGGGGAGGCTTGCAAGCCGAAGAACACCATCCCAACTGTGAAGCAAGGGATGGCATCATGTCGTGGGGGTGGTGCACTTCACTAAATTGATGGAATCATGAGGATGGACATTTATGTGGATATATTGAAGCAACATCAGACACCAGGAAGTTAAAGCTCAGGTCTTCCAAATGGACAAAGACCCCAAACATACTTCCAAAGTTGCGGCAAAATGGCTTAAGGACAACAAAGTCAAGGTATTGGAGTGGCCATCACAAAGCCCTGACCTCAATCTTAGAATAGAACATTTGTGAGCAGAACTGAAAAAGCGTGTGAGAGCAAGGAGGCCTACAAGCCTGACTCAGTTACACCAGCTTTGTCGGGAGGAATGGGCCACAATTCCACCAACTTATTGTGGGAAGCTTGTGGAAGGCTACCAAAAATAACTGATCCAAGTAAAAATATTTAAAGGCAATGCTACCAAATACTATAAGTGTATGTAAACTTCTGACCCACTGGGAATGTGATGAGAAATAAAAGCTGAACTAAAATATCTATCTACTATTCTGACATTCTTAGGGTTAGGGTTAGGCCCTGAGACAGGGAATGTTTACTAGGATTAAATGGAATTGTGAAAAACGTTGCAAATGTATTTGGCTAAGGGGTATGTAAATTTAGGATTAGAATTCACCTGTGTGTATGCACACACACACACACACACACACACACACACACACACACACACACACATTACCGTGAGCCTGCTAGTGTTGTCTATGCTGGTCTGTAGATTCACACTCATCTCCTCCGACATCATGCTTCCATCTCTGTCCTCCTCCTCTTCTTCCTCCTCTGCCATGTCCCTCCTCTGTCTCCCCCCGGAGGAGGGGGTGAGGGCAGCCATGGGGGAGACAGAGGGGGTGAGTTCAGCCATCTCCAGCTCCTTCCCTGGGGAGGACAGCAGGAAGGACACCTGCCTGCAGACACACATACACTCAAACCTCCAGTACCAGAACCCCTCTAGAACCTCCTAGAACCCTCTAGAACCCCCTAGAACCCTCTATAATCCTCTAGAACCCCCTAGAACACTCTACAACACATCTAGAACCATTAATAACACCTCTAGAACACCTGTAGAACACCTTTAGAACACTTGTAGAACACCTCCAGAATCGCTGTAGAACACATCTAGAACCCCTCTAGAACACCTGTAGAAGTGTAGTTGAGGTTACCTGTGTGTGGGGGCGTGGTCAGGTGAGGATTGACCTCTGACCTCTCTGCTTCGCTGCAGGGAGGAGTAGAGACGGGCTGTGACCTCACGAGACTCCGCCCACACGGGGCGGGGCGAGCAGGGCCAGGAGCGAATCACAGATGAGGAAGGGAAGGGAGGGAGAGGAGAGAAAGGGGGGGAAGAGGAGAGGAGGGGGTGAGGAGGAGAGGAGGGGGGGAGATGAGATAGGGAGGGAGGGGGACTAGAGGAGGGTGCAGATATCGGCAAGGGCTCTACATCACTAAACAGTTCTTCATGACTCA
>NC_137676.1:32593445-32668445 GCF_963989245.1 Nansenia antarctica
TCATGGTGGGGGAGGAGATCTGTGGCGTGGTGGTCTCCATACGCTTCCAGGTACCTGCTAACCCCCACCGTACTCTAACCCTCACCTGAAATCCATCCATTTATCTATCTATCTATTTATCTATCTTTATATCTACAGTGGAGTGCAAACATTTGGTCACCCCTGGTTTAAATGTCTGTTACAATTAATCTCCAAGCGAGCAAACCTGAACACTAAACATGACACCTTTCTGCACATTTTAAAGCAAGCTTTCTTTTCATTTTCATTTTTCAAATTATAAAAAAGTTGTGTGAATTGCCAAATTATAAATGTCTGTTGTGTCTGGTATTAAAAACCATGGGTTCCTCTGAACAGTTGTCCAAGGATGTCAGAATCAAGATAGTTCACTTCCACCATCAAGGAGAATGCTACAAAAAACTCTCGCAATGTTTCAAATAGGGATGTCCCGATCCCATTTTTTCACTACCGATACCGATACCGATACCTGGGCTTCAGGTATCTGCGATACCGATATCAATCCGATATTTGTATTTATTGTTTTACTCCTGAATAATAACAAATACTTCCCCAGTATATAGTCCACAACAACAGTTGGCTATTAAAGACTGCCAGCCTTTATTCAAGCAACAAAACAGTACTCTGCAGTACTCAGTGACCAACTGGTTTAAAGTTAAAACTATTTAAACTGCAGCATTCAGCATTTTAGTGCCTTCATGTTTTTATTCTATTTATCTTCTCTTACAAATGGCAAATCAATTATAGCACCCTTTTAAAAAGTGTAGCCTAGTGACGCTGCTGGTGAGACCAGAAACCAGTCCCAGAATCAAAGGAGTATCAACAATATCTGCTTTTCGTTTTTTTCATAACAGGCAACTTGTTTTAAGTACCACTCGATATAATATACAACAGTTTAACGATCACTAAATACTTATAATCTGTGGGTTGGATTCACTGTTGCCAAAGGCTACCGGTAAGTGATACCTGGCTTGTAAACATACTTTCGTTTTAGAACGAAACGTTAGCCACTAGCTGTTAGCAGCGTTTTTAGCAGTCACCATTCAACATTGATACAAACATTCAAATACTCGTGTCGTCTTGAATTTGTTTCCGATTTCAATGTATGACGCATCATTTGAAAGCTTACCATCTGTAGTTTCAGACTATGTAAACAACCGAAAAATTACGTAAACAAATGGTTTATGATTTCACCAGCTAGCATCATGACATTGTGAGACTCATTACACACAGGTAGCTACTAGCCAACTCTCATGCTCGTGACCACTTACTACTACTGTTGTCATCACGTGAGTGACACGCCGGATCGCGAGCCCCAGATCGCTGCCTATTTTTTTTCTGGTGCGATCTGCGATCCAGCATTCAGGACCAATATCGCGGCGATATCAATATCGGATCGGGACATCCCTAGTTTCAAACTACCCATTTCCACTGTCAGAAACATCATCAGAAAATGTAAAATAAATGGAACAATTGAAGTCAAGGCAAGATCTGGAAGACCAAGAAAAACTTCAGATAGAATGGCCCGAGTTCTGGTGAGAAATGCTCAGAAGAATCCACACATCCCTGCAAAAAAGAGTAGCAGACACCGGTCTAGTTGTTCACAGGACAACAATACAGCGTACCTTAAACAACAAAGACCTACATGGCAGAGTTGCCAGAAAGAAGCCTTTCCTACGACCTCAACACAAAATTAAGTGTCTGAAGTATGCAAATCACTTCGCCTTTGGTGAGACCGCTGCTCGAGGCTGTCCATAGGAAAACAACAGCGCATGCGTATTGATCTGGATAAGAGCGGGACGAACGGGCAGATCTGCCTAGCAAGCCGAGTCATTTGCAGGTGGTGAAGATCTATTTCCCGCTCATGCTCGTATTGATCTTCATTTGCCATTATCTGGCACCAAAAAGAAGCGCCAGTAGGGCGAACGCCATACGTTGTTGTGGGTCCATCATTCGTGTCCCTCTCAATTTTTCTTGTTGCTTCGATTGCGTGCTTTGATTGCTTCGATGACGTATTTTACTTCGTTTACATAAAGGGCTGTGAGAACGCAAATCAGAGAAATAATTTATGCAACAATGTTGCAATCTCATCCACTTGCTCCAGGTCATGATTCGGATTTTCATGTGAGAACATGACCGTAGTTGCACGAGGAAGAGTTACAAAGAACTTGCCGACACGGTTCCCAAACTTTTGCACAAGGCCCTTTTCATTTGAAACTGTAAAAAAAAAAAAAAAAAGAGATCTTGCTTTAAAATGTGATTAAATGTGTCATGTTTAACTTTTTACCATTTAGAGGTTAGGTTTGCTTCTTTTCACTTAGATATTAATTGTAAAAGGTATTTTGACTAGGGGTGCCCACATTTTTCCACCCCACTGTATCTATCTATCTCTCTCTCTCTATCTATCTCTGCATGTTTTCTGTCTCAGTGGAAGTTATTGTCACGTTTAGTGGACGTTTACATTGTGTGTGTGTGTGTGTGTGTGTTTGTGTAGGAGGACATCCTGTCTATCTGGAACAAGACGGCCAGTGACCAGGTGACGACGTCGCGGGTCAGAGACACCCTGAGACGTGTCCTCAACCTGCCGCCCAACACCATCATGGAGTACAAGACACACAACGACAGCCTGAAGTACGCACACACACACACACACACACACAAAATAACATTACACACAAACACAATATCATTACATTCTCTCTGTTTCACTCCCTTCTCCCCCTTTCTCTCTCTCCCTCCCTCTCCCTCCCCCCCTCTCTCCCCCTCCCTCTCCCTCCCCCCCTCTCTCCCTCTCTCCCCCCCCTCCCTCTCTCCCCCCCCTCCCTCTCTCCCCCCCCCTCCCTCTCCCCCCCCCCCCTCTCTCCCCCCCCTCCCTCTCTCCCCCCCCCCTCCCTCTCTCCCCCCCCCCTCCCTCTCTCCCCCCCCCTCCCTCTCTCCCCCCCCTCCTCTCTCCCCCCCCCTCCTCTCTCCCCCCCCCCTCCCTCTCTCCCCCCCCTCCCCTCTCTCCCCCCCCTCCTCCCTCTCTCCCCCCCCCTCCTCCCTCTCTCCCCCCCCCTCCTCCCTCTCTCCCCCCCCCTCCTCCCTCTCTCCTCCTCCCTCTCTCCCTCTCTCTCTCTCTCCCCCCCCCTCTCTCTCTCTCTCCCCCCCCTCTCTCTCTCTCTCTCTCTCTCTCTCTCTCTCTCCCCCCCTCTCTCTCTCACCCTTTCTCTCTCCTCCTCTCCCTCCCTCCCTCCCTCCCTCCAGTAACAGTTGTGTGTTTTCTCCTCAGGGATAATTCCAGCTTCCGCAACACCAAGATCACTCTGTAACGATGGACAGATGGAGGGAGAGGTGGAGAGATGGACAGACCAGGACAGACCTCCCATCCCCCCTCCTCCCCTCCCCCCCCCCCCCCCCCCCCCCCTCACCCTCATGGACACCTGTGGCGTTGCCATTGAGATGTGTGCATGTGCCTCATCCATCAGTAACCACAGCAGTGGGACCAACGTGTGTGTGTGTGTGTGTGTGTGTGTGTGTGTGTGTGTGTGTGTGTGTGCCTAGTAATAAAGGTATGACTTGTATCACTGGTGTGTTTGGATGTTTCATAGGTGATGAACTTAACCTCCTGACACACACACACACACACACACACACACACACACACACACCAAGTGAATACCAACAGGAGAATACACTGTTTAGCATTGGCAGAGAATTTTGGCTAATTTTACCCACATAATCAGCTGTGCTGCTCATCCCACAAATCCAGGATCCTTACAAGTTGGACATCATTGTAAAGGTAAATAAACAGGCTTTCCAACGGTATAAAATACAATGCCAATTAGCAGTGTAACAACAGAGACCAAACGCACATTTCCAAGCTTTCTTTCCTGAGTTAATTTCTTTATACATAATATATAATAATAATATATACATGCATTTTGGGGGGGGGACTATAACAAGTATACACAGCTGCAGCCAAATGTGACAGAATTTTACTGGATTTTAACTACCATGGGCGCCTAGTACGGTGGCAGAGGGAAGACAAAAATTCAAGTAAACTCCTGCACCCACTATGCACTTAACCCTTAGTAACCCATAGTATTTAAACCAAATAAACACATTTTAATTATGGATGTGAGAGATTATTTTCCTATTCGCTTAACGCTTTACACAACTAGTTTTTAAACCAAATGTTATCATTTGAATATCTTTGTTTTAAATGGCCCCCTCGAATCCTCTTCATAATTCTATACAGACCACCTCAATACTCTATTATCTTTTTCAATGAATTTACGGAGCTTCTCTCCATTATTACTACTGAATTTAACAGTTTAATCATTGCTGGGGATTTCAATATTCATATAGATAATGTAGAGGACACCAGAGCCAAAGAACTCTCTGTCCTTTTAGATGTTTTTAAACTTCAACAACATGTGAAACTCTCGACTCATAATCGAGGTCATAATCTGGACCTTGTCATCACCAAAGGACTAGATATTTCAAATATTATTGTAACTGACATTGCCCTATCTGACCATTTTTGCATATTCCTTATCTTCTATATCTATATCTATAAAATACATATCTATTTTCCCTGTCATTCAAACCATGACAAACTATTTCCAAACGACATATAAATTAAAACACCAATGCACTGTTCATCGAGACCTTTTCCCTAGACCCCCCAAAACTTCTATTTCGCTTAAAAATCACAAAAATCATTGATGGTATTGCACCCATAAGGTCCAAACGCATCTATGGTAAACAAAAAGCTCCCTGGAGAACTGCCCCATCCATAAAGACCCAAAAAAGAGAATGTCGCAAAGCAGAGCGCAGATGGAGAAAAACAAACCTTCAAGTGCATTATGCTATCTATAGAGAGAATCTTCAAAACTATAACTATAACTAAAAGAAGTACCAGACAATCGTTTTTGTCCAAGATCATAAACAATGATATCAATAACGCCTGCATCCTTTTCAAGGATTCAACTAGTAAATTCAATGAGCTTGCATCCTTTTTTAACAATAAAGTAGAAACCATTAGACAAGGCATTAGCTCTTCTGTGTCAGGCATGCAAAACATGTCTCCACTAACACCCCCAAATAGGGCCGACATAGCAACCATTTTAAAAAAAGCATATTTAGCTGCGGGGCAGGTGAACTAATACAAATAATCAACACCTTCTTTTCATCAGGAGTTTTCCCTGAAACCCTGAAAACTGCAGTTATCAAGCCTTTACTAAAAAAGACCGGCCTAGACCCATTTGTACTGAATAACTACAGACCCATATCAAACCTCTCCAGTATAGGAAAAATAATTGAAATAGCTGTCCACAAACAACTTAGCATTTAGTTGACCCTGAATGATCTCTTTGATGGTTTTCAATCAGGCTTTCGCCCCTACATAGAACTGAAACGGCTCTTATCAAGGTCCTTAATGACATTCGTGTAAACACTGACCCCATAAAAATCTCAGTATTAGTACTACTAGACCTTAGCACTGCCTTTGACACTGTAAACCATGTAATTCTAATAGATAGACTAAAAACCTGAGTAGGACTTTCAGGCACTGCCGTAAACAGATCCTACCTACAGGACAAAAGCTATTATATCTCCATTGCCAACTTTGTGTCTGACCAAATGAAAATGACACGCGGGGTTCCGCTTGGATCAATCCTTGGCCCCCTCCTATTCAATTCAAATTAATCCTTTACATGCTTTTATTGGTACACATCATAAAAAAGAACAAAATTGCCTACCACAACTATGCAGATGACACTCAGATCTACATAGCCCTCTCACCTAACGACTATAGTCCCATCGACAATCTCTCTCTCAACAGAAATAATTGTATTCGGTGCACCTGACAAAAGATCGAAAATCAGTGCAAAACTTGATTCTCTCTCTCTTCAAACTAAAAAATAGGTCAGAAATCTTTGTGTAATTTTAGACTCCGATCTAAACTTCAACAGCCACATAAACTCTACTAAATCAGCCTACTAGCACATGAAAAACATAACAAGAATGAAAGGTTTCATGTCCAAACAAGACCTTGAAAAACTCATCCATACATTTATTTCCAGTAGACTTGATTACTGTAATGGTCTACTGCAATGGTCTAACAGGCATACAGGGGCTGTTCGTAAGCTGCAGCTCAACCAAAACGCCGCTGCTAGGGTCCTAACAAAAACGTTTTAACACATTACACCAATCCTGAGATCCCTACACTGGCTGCAGTCTCTCAGAGAATTTAATTCAAAGTACCCCTAATTGCATACAAATCACAAAATGGTCTTGGACCAAAATACATGAGATCTCCACCCACCATATATTCCCGCAAGGCCCCTAAAGTCAGCTGAGACTAATCAGCTAATCATTCCATGAGTGAAAACAAAACACGGTGCAGCAGCTGTCAGTCACGCTGCTGCATGCTTCTGGAACAAACTCCCTGAAGAAATCAAACAGGGCCAAACCCCAAAAATATTTTAATCTAAGCTAAAAACCTTCATGTTTTGCAGCAGTTATAATTAAACACAAACACTTCTATCAATGTCTTTTATCCATTAACTATAATAATATATAATAATATATAAATAATTGTCTTATTGAATGTTTATCTATTTACTTCTTATATTTGCTTTTATTCATTGTTATTTTTATTTTCTTCCTATGCTCCTCTTGCTGGATTTTAATAATGTATGTAAAGCACTTTGATGAGCACCTGTTGTATGAAATGTGCTATACAAATAAACTTGCCTTGCCAAATCAACACCTTTCCAGCCACTTCCGTTGCTATATCAACTTGTATTCATTGTTGCAAATACAATTATGGATATGAGATAGATTATATTCCATTACGGGTTTCTAAATAAATCAATGCATGTATCGGACCTCCAGGGCCCTATTCCACGAAGCTCGATAAAGTTCTACGCCTCGATAAAGTTCTAAGCCTCGAAAATGTTAGCTTGCGTTCGGTGCCATCAATGTGGCTCAAATAATTCGCTGCTTGGTTGAGCTCCTTCTGAGTCAGATATAATTAGCCTGGTCGTGACCAGGCTAAAACACAGGCTATGGTAAGACGCGCGTCAAAAAAGGCTCACAGGCGGAAACTACATCCCGAACGACAGTTCCTCTTTTAGGAAATATTAGTTCCCACTTCACACGAGATAGATAGATGGATAGGTTGACTGTGTGATAGATAGATAATTTGATATTTTGAAAGTGTGATCGATCGATAGATAGTTTGATTGTGTGATAGATAACTTGATATTTTGAAAGTGTGATAGATAGATCGATAGATCAATAAATAAAAGAGTGTAAAAAAAAAGGTAATTATGTCAACTTGCATTGCTGTCATCTCAGCGTCTGGCTGGCGCAGTGGTTAAGGCAGCCAGCGTCGGTTCCAAAGGTTGTGTGTTCGAGACTTGACTAAGTCATTTTTTTTTTACATTTAACCGAAGCCTTCATGCAAATCGATTTACAACATATATATATATATATATATATATATATATGTCTAAGTGAATCATCTATCCATCAGTAATCGTAAGAAAAAATAATCTATGCCAAATCCAGGGTCTAGTTTAAGAACATAATTTACGCAGAAAGGCTTTAAACACCATTGTAATCGTGTCAGTTCTTGTAAATTAGCCTGCACCATCATTTTATAGCCTATATACTTACTATTACTACATTTTAGATGAGATTTTAGATTAGATTCAGACAACGAAATGCAGTAAAAAGTGCGTCCGAAGAGGGATTCGAACCACATCTAAAAATGACGAATAAATCCTATGGCAGCGGTCGATACCACTAGGCCATTGTGGCGCTATGACGGTTTGTAGCCTGCTGCTCATATCACCACAGTAGTAATATTCATTTATTAAAATATGAACATATAACAATAACTGGGGCTATTTCAATCGCCGCTATACTAAGCCACCTTTAGTGGAATGGCCCCCAGGTGAAGCAGGGAGCCTGATTGAGTAAACAATGTGGTTCAGGTATGTGAGAACTGGCTGTCTATGGTGCTGGGCTGGAACTGTCCAAGGTGCTGGGCTGGATGTTAAAGGGGCCCACTAATGAGCTAAATAAAACATTTTATTTCTGATGAGTCAACAGCACTAGGGGTCCATTACAAAACCTTTACTGGAATCTTCATGCACTCTGTCAATGTTTCTTTACTTTCAACACAGGCATCATGGCTCAATATCCTGTTCTTGTTTAGGATGATTCATAGTTATTTGTGAATTAAACATCCAAATTCACTCTTCAAAACTGAAACAACTATGTACTCTTCCAAGTATATTGCTTTCAATACTGTATTTAAAATGTACCATTCAAAAGGTTTATAATAATGTATCAAACTGTAGGAGATGCCTGGAAAAAATCCAGATGAGACTTTTTATAACACTCTTTAAACACATAAATATAATACAACTATTCCAACTAGTTGTAGGTGAAACTGTGGACATAAATGTGAAACGGTTCCTTGGGGGTGTGAAAGCCCTAACACACACACTCACACACACAGGGAGAGGAGGGGGAGGAAGGTGAGGGAGGGATCAGAGGAGGAGGGGACGGGGGAGGGGAGGGGTAAGGCGAGGCAGGGGGGGTGAGAGGAGAGGGAGGAAGGAAGGCGAGGGAGGGAGGGATCAGGGGAGGAGGGGAGGGGGGATGAGGAGAGGGGGGAGGGGGGATGAGGAGAGGAGGGGAGGAGGGAGGAGGAGAGGAGGGATCGGGGGAGGAGGGGAGGAGGGATTGGGGGAGGAGGGATCGGGGTAGGAGGGGGAAGGCGAGGGAGGGGAGTGGTATCGAGGTGTGAGGGAGAGAGGAGGTCCAGTGATGAGAATCTGAGGGTGAGTAAACAGCTTCAGCTCTCACATATGTGTGTGTGTGTGTGTGAGAGAGAGAGAGAGAGAGAGAGAGAGAGAGAGAGAGAGAGAAAAATGCATCTCTTGACAGAATTGAAAAATATTGCGTGTGTGTGTGTTCACTCGTGTCTGTGTCTGTGTGTGTGTGTGTCTATACAGTCTGGGAAATAAGTATTTGATCCCCTGCCGATTTTGTAGTTTGCCCACTGACAAAGAAACAAACAGTATATAATTTTAATGGTAGGTATATATTAACAGTGAGAGACTGAACGACCCTAACCCTAACCATAACCCTAACCCTAACAATCCAGAAAACCCCATTATATAAACGTTATAAATTGATTTGCATTTGATCGAGGGAAATAAGTATTTGATCCTTGTAGCAAAACATGACTTAGAACTTGGTGGAGAAACCCTTGTTAGCAAGCACGGAGGTCAGACGTTTCTTGTAGTTGGTCACCAGGTTTGCACACATCTCAGGAGGGATTTTGGTCCTCTCCTCTTTGCAGATCCTCTCCAAATATGGTTTCGAGGCTGTCGCTTGGCAACTCGAAGCTTCAGCTCCCTCCACAGATTTTCTATAGGATTATGGTCCGGAGACTGGCTAGGCCACTCCACCTTAATGTGCTTCTCCTTCAGCCACTCCTTTGTTGCGTTGGCCGTATGTTTTGGTCATTTTCATGCTGGAAGACCCATCCATGACCCATTTTCAGACACTGTGTTAGGGTTAGGGTTAGGTCACTGTGTTAGGGTTAGGGTTAGGTCACTGTGTTAGGGTTAGGGTTAGGTCACTGTGTTAGGGTTAGGGTTAGGTCACTGTGTTAGGGTCAGGTCACTGTGTTAGGGTTAGGGTTAGGTCACGGTGTTAGGGTTAGGTCACTGTGTTAGGGTTAGGGTTAGGTCACGGTGTTAGGGTTAGGGTTAGGTCACGGTGTTAGGGTTAGGTCACTGTGTTAGGGTTAGGGTTAGGTCACGGTGTTAGGGTTAGGTCACTGTGTTAGGGTTAGGTCACTGTGTTAGGGTTAGGTCACTGTGTTAGGGTTAGGTCACTGTGTTAGGGTTACTACTACTAGGTCGTCCTCGGACAAGCCCTCCATCGGCGCTTCCAGTCATCCCGATCTTCCATCCATCTGGCTAGCTCGCCAGTACTTTCCGCTCCTACGTCTTTCTTGAGTAGGTCCACGTATGTTAGTGTGGGTTAGGGTTAGGGTTAGGGTTAGTGGGACGCCCTCGTGATCGATGCCCATGTGTTGGCTCCCACAGAACCAGTTTGCTGGCTGGCAGCTCCTGGTGTCTCTGGCAGCCTCATTCTCCTGACTGCTATTTTTCGCTTATCCTTGGTGACCCCCCATACTGTGTAAGGGTTTGGGTTAGGTCACTGCATTAGGGTTAGGGTTAGGTCACTGTGTTAGGGTTTGATCACTGTGTTAGGGTTTGGTCACTGTGTTAGGGTTAGGTCATTGTGTTAAGGTTATGTCACTATGTTCTTTCAGGGAAAAAGTTATTAAATTTGAATCTGATTAGAGACAAACCTGTCAGCCCAACCCTGACCCTAACCTGTCAGTGAATATGATAGTGTATATGTTTTATATAATGTATGTGATTGATATGATTGATGTTGAATTGAAGGTTGAATGTTTTTTGATCTGCTGGACTTTGTTTATTGGATGTTTCCAATCATCCAATGATCATAGTTGTTACTGTTGATTCATATTTCTGTACAGGGGGAAATTCCATCAACATTGCTAAAGGAAAATACAGGCTTATTTTCTCGTGCGACTTATCAAAAATAAGCCTGGATTTTCCTTTTAGCGACGTTGATGGAATAACCCCCTGGGGGCTGTTCCACGAACCGCGATTAGAAATAATCCAGACTAGTTAATTTCAGCTCTGTTCCATGAATTTGACTCAAATAATTCACCATTTCCCTCGCCTTGTTAATTTCGGCAGTATTGCAGTTTTTTTACATAAACATTTTTGTCTTCATGAAAATCAATAAGTAGGAACGCTGCGCTGTCACTTTTCAGTCTAGAATTCGTCTTTTCGACAATCGGCTCTTCTGGGCTATTTCTAACCATCATTTCTAACGGGCGTGCACCCAAAACGACACTTTCTAATCCGGACTTGCGTGAACATTGATGACACAAGGCTGATTCTCATTCGAGGAATCACTTGAGGCTTGAATCCCAATCGAGAGTTGCCTGACCGAGGCTTTCCTTTTAATCACGAATATACTAATCAACATACGTGGAATACCCCCCCGGTGTCTATAACTCACACTGTCAGTCAATAGAGTGTGTGTGTGTGTGTGTGTGTGTGTGTGTGTGTGTGTTTTGTGTTCATATGTGTTTGTGCATGTGTCCGTGTGTGTATTCATGTGTGCGTGTGTGTGTGTGTGTGTGTGTGTGTTATCCTCCCGGTCCTCAGTCAGAATCCATCCGCCTGCGCCACCAACCCCGTTGCCGTGGTGATATAGACCGCCTCCCACCCTGTTGCCGTGGTGATATAGACCTCCCATTGACCATGGATACATCCAGCTGTGAAGAAGAAGAAGAGGTGCATTCTGGGATAGCCTCGGCCTCCTGCCTCAACCAATCAGACTGGGAGGAGGATTGGGAGGGGGCGGGGCCATCGTTCCGGTGGGCGGAGCTGCTGACGGTGACAGTGGTGTGTGTGATGCTGCTATTGGCCGGCTCCGTGGGCAACCTGCTGACCATCCTGGTGGTTTGGCTCCGCCCCCAGCTGAGACGAAGCTCCACCTACCTGTACCTGAGCAGCATGGCCGTGTCTGACCTGCTACTACTACTACTGATGCCCCTGGACCTGTACAAGGTACACACACACACAGACACACACGCGATGCGTCGTTACATCCCTACCTTTAACGCTGCCAAATTATATATGGACGCCATGATTATGTCACATCTAACATACTACGTTATGCAGTCAGTATAGATACATATTAATTTGGGGCATTTCACTTATCATTTATAGGCAACTATGGGTGTTAAAAGGGTGCGACAAGACACTCCTACACGTGCGCAAAATTTGTGTTGATTGTGATCTATGAAAGGAAACAGGCGTGGGACTTGTGTTATACATCCGAATCTTGGTGTGCGTAAACGTTCTTCTTTGTCTACGTACGCAAGCTTTTACGCCTTTCACGCCTTTTTTCTATGCAAAGCTATATACATGAGGCCCCTGGTCTGGCTGGGGTTAGGGTTAGGTCCTTTAGGACTCTGGAAGGACCTGCCTGAGGACATTAGACTAGATCACTCTTGTTTTTTAAGCCTCGCGTTTGTAGACAAGGCTTTAACAGATTAGGGTTAGACTCTTTAACTGATTCTAGGTTAGAGTTAGACTCTTTAACTGATTCTAGATTAGAGTTCAGCCTGGTACACCTGGGACCGACCAAGGACAGCAAATGCCCGATTATCGGATGGCTCTAAAGATTATCCTACAAGATTATCCTGTGGTGTGAGGTGTGTTAAGAGTCAATTTCTCCCAACAATCTGCTCGGAAAATGGTCGGGGCCGACGATCGTAAATATTAAACGTGTTCAATATTTACGATCAAAGGTCCTCGTGTGTGGGCAACTCCCGACAACTCCCGAGTAGGGTTGCCAGATGAGCTGGTTTTTGGTGGATTGAGCGGTTTTAGACTGTCGTTAGGCTGGAAATTGTCAATCCCATCTGGCAACCCTGCTCCTGAGTCCGATTGTGACGTGGATGAAATGTAGCCAATCAAGAAGCGACTTCTTCTTTTCGTTCTTCAGCATTTGTCCTGTTGCGCATGGCTGCCTCGTACAGGTCAGTCAGGGTACTATGTTAAGCGGGGTACACACATAAGGATTTTCTGCGATTTCAGCGATTTTCGGATGGCTGAAAACAACAGAAAACGCCCGATTATCAGATGGCTCTTAACATTTTCCTATAACAAAATCCTGTGGTGTGAGGTGTGTTAAGAGTCAATCAATTGTCAATTGTCTCTCCCGACAACCTGCTCGGAAAATGGGCGTGAATGTGAAATGTGTTCAATACTTAGGACCAGAAATCATAGGGTTGCCAGATTTTTGGGTGGAATTAGCGTTTTTAGACTGTGGTTAGGGTGGAAAATGTCATTTACATCTGGCAACCCTGCGCGCGAGTCCAACTATAACGTAGCCAATCAAGAAGCGAGCTGACTTCTTCTTTTCGTTATTCGGCACTTTATTTGCCCTGTCGCACATGGTTGTCTCGTACAGGTCAGTCAGGGTACTACGTTAGATAATAATAATAATAATAATAACTTTATTTGTATAGCGCTTTTCCTGCAAACGTTGCGGCTCAAAGTGCTTTAATCATTATATAATCTTAATTTAATTATTTTGTTATTAAAAGGATGGGTTCACGCGAGATTTCTGGTTTGGGGAACGAGACTGGAATCTGTCGTTCCCCAAGCCCATTTTCCGAGCAGGTTGTCGGGAGAGTTGATTGCACAATTGAAGAGAATTGACTCTTAACACACCTCACACCACAGGATTTTGTTATAGGAAAATGTTAAGATCCATCTGATAATCGGGCGTTTTCTGTCGTTTTCAGACATCCGAAAATCGTGACTTGGGGAACGAGACTCTCTAGACTGTCGTAGGACAGATCTTTATGTATGTGGTGTGCTGTATTGGGAATACCGGAGCACACCACACACAATCAAAACTGTTCAATCCATGATTTTTTATCTTCATGTGTGGGGTCTCTCTCAGATCAAAAATCTGTTAAGATTTTGAAAATCTTGATGTGTGTACCAGGCTTAAGATGTCAGGGAAAAGGTTACTTAAAGCGGGGTACACACATAAGGATTTTCAAAATGTTAACCGAAATCTTATCTGAGACAGACCCCACACATGAAGAAACAAAATCTTGGATTGAACAGCCTTGAGCGGGGTACACACATACGGATTTTCTGCGATTTCAGCGATTTTCGGATGTCTGAAAACAACAGAAAACGCCCGGTTATCAGATGGATCTTAACATTTTCCTATAACAAAATCCTGGGGTGTGAGGTGTGTTAAGAGTCAATTCTCTTCAATTGTCAATCAACTCTCAACCTGCTCGGAAAATGGGCGTGGGGAACGACAGATTCCAGACTCTCTAGTCTAGAGTCTCGTTCCCCAAGCCAGAAATCTCGCGTGAACCCATCCTTTTAATATTGCCTTTAAATTACCAAATAATTAAATTAAGATTATATAATGATTAAAGCACTTTGAGCCGCAACGTTTGCAGGAAAAGCGCTATACAAATAAAGTTATTATTATTAAGACGAAGTCAGCTCGCTTCTTGATTGGCGAGCAGGGTTGCCAGATGGGAATGACATTTTCCACCCTAACCACAGTCTAAAACCGCTAATTCCACCAAACAATCTGGCAACCCTATGATTTCTGGTCGGAAGTATTGAACACATTTCACATTTGCGATTGCCGGCCACGCCCATTTTCCGAGCAGGTTGCCGGGAGAGATTGACTCTTAACACACCTCACACCCCAGGATTCTGTTATAGGAAAATGTTAAGATCCATCTGATAACCGGGCGTTTTCTGTTGTTTTCAGACATCCGAAAATCGCTGAAATCGCAGAAAATCCGTATGTGTACCCCGCTTAAGATCCATCTGATAACCGGGCGTTTTCTGTCGTTTTCAGACATCCGAAAATCGTGCCAAAACCGGCCAAAAACTCCTTATGTGTGTACCCCGCATAAGGGGCGATGTCTCACTCATCGGGGAAAAAGTATATCATTCAGTTCAAACAAGGCAAAAAGGATAACAGGGGTCTCTCCACTGGAGGGACTGGCGGTAGGTAGCTGGACTCCATACATTCAGTACTGGGAGTGGGGCTCTGTTAAGAGTTGTGTGATATATGTCCTCAGTTGATATATAATGTGTAATGTGTAATGTTAAGATTGTGCCACAAGAGGCGCTAAGGCGCAGGGTATAGGACGCATGCCTGCGTCATCACGTTCATGTGTGTGTTGATCACCTGTGGGGAACTATGTTAGTTCAAGACTGTCACCGTGAGACTGATGTGTGTACAGCCCGCCAATAAATATGCCAGGCTTGGCTAAAGGTGATCTTCATCGTGTTTCCTCCGAATGCAACGTTAGCTGCACAAGTATAGGTTAACTTAACAGGTTATGGGCCCAGGAGTCATTCGGGGAGAAGTTTGAAGATTCATCATCGTCAGAAAGTCGCAGCGAACCGCGTGCTGACGGGATAGCAAGAAAAAGCTAACATGGATCAACGAGGAACAAGCAGGTTCTCTCGACTGGCATTCGACGGAGATGAGACAAAATATGAACTTTGGGAGACCAAAATGCTGGGACAATTTCATTTATTGGGGCTAAAGAACACGGTCCTGGGGGAACCGAGGACTGAAGCCGAAATGGCGGCAGACGAAAAGAAAAATGCCGACGCATACGCAGAGATGATTCTACTGTTGGATGACAAAAGCCTATCATTAATTATGAGGGATGCGGCCAACAACGGAAGAAAGGCTCTGAAAATATTGAGAGAGTATTATGCCGGGAAGGGAAAACCCCGGATAATTAACCTGTACACCATGCTTACATCGCTTCAGAAAGCGGACAACGAAAGCATCATGGACTACATCATCAGAGCAGAAACAGCCATCACAGCACTGCGGAATGCAGGTGAGACGTTGGGAGACGGCCTACTAGTGGCTATGGTCTTAAAAGGACTGCCTGGGAGTTTTAAGCCATTCGCAATACACGTGGCACATACAGATGGTAACATCACATTCGCAGAATTCAAGACTAAGCTAAGAAGTTTTGAAGAAACAGAAAAGATAAACGCAGCTGAGTCGAGCGACAGTGTGATGAAGACCCAAGGGAGAACCGGACGGCGACCCGCCAAGACAAACGCACGCGACCGGTACAAAGAAGATACAGAGGTGGTCTGCTTCAAGTGTGGCACCAAAGGCCACCGAGCGAAAGAATGTCGACAGAAGACATGGTGTAGTCGTTGCAGAAGTGACACACACAAAGACTCCACGTGTAGGCGTAAGGAAAGAAAAGATGGCGCGTGTAAAGTCTCAGCAGATGGCGACGCTGACTACGCGTTCAAGATGGGAGACGGAGAGACCGGTACCCAGCAGCAGTCGGCGAGCGGCGTCCAGGAGAAAGGATTGATGGTGGACACGGGGGCCACATCTCATATCATCACCGACGTGACCAAGTTTAAAGACTTTGACAGCACTTTCAGACCAGAAAAGCACAGTGTCGAGTTGGCAGACGGCACCCGGTGCAGCGGGGTCGCTCAGAGAAGGGGAGATGCTGAGGTTTCTCTGATCGACAGCAGTGGACGACGGCACAAGGCGACGCTGAGAGACGCTTTGTTCATACCGTCATACCCCCAGAACATCTTCTCGGTGAAGGCGGCGACTAACGGCGGGGCCACGGTCGTTTTCAAAGAAGAGAAAGATGCACTGATAACCAGAGACGGTAACAGATTTGACATTCATGTATATGGCAAGTTGTATTATTTGCATACTGAAGGTGAATCTAATGATAAGTGTAATGCATGTCACGACATACAGACATGGCATGAGATATTAGGCCACTGTAATTATGACGATGTTCTAAAGTTGCAGAATGTGGTTGAGGGTATGCAGATCAAGGGCAAAACAGGTAGACCCGAGCAAGAGTGTGAGGTGTGTATTCAGGGGAAGTTTGCACAAACCAGAAATAGAGACCCTGATACTAGAGCGGAGGCTCCCTTACAGATGGTACACACAGACCTTGCAGGTCCTATAGCCACAGACTCAATAGATGGCTACAAATATGTGCAGTCGTTCACAGACGATTACTCGAGCGCAGTGTTTGTATATTTTCTGAAAAAGAAAAGCGACACAGTACAAGCTACGGAAAAGTTCCTAGCAGATGTATCCCCGTACGGGAAAGTAAAATCCATCAGATCCGATAATGGAACTGAGTATACATGCAATGATTTTCAAACACTGTTAAGGAAAAACAAAATTAGACATGAAACGTCAGCTCCGTATTCCCCACACCAGAACGGGACTGCAGAGAGGGGTTGGCGTACTCTTTTCGAGATGGGTAGGTGCATGATAGTTGAAAGCAAGCTACCAAAACAACTATGGCACTACGCAGTACAAACAGCAGCGATGGTACGTAACAGATGCTTTAACAGACGTACAGGGCAAACTCCTTACCAGCTGCTGACAGGCAAGAAAGCAAATGTATCTAAAATGCAGAAGTTTGGGTCTGTATGCTACACGTACAAACAGGACAAGGGAAAACTAGATACCAGGTGTGACCAGGGGTGTTTTGTGGGATATGACAAGAACAGCCCGGCATATTTGGTATATCATTCAGATACAAACAAAGTACAGAAACACAGGCTAGTGAAGTTTGTGAGCAGGGCAGCTGTAGAAAAACAGACACAGACATGTGAGACAAACTCAAATGATGACTATAACAGTATGGGACAACCAAGGACTAGCGAGACCACACAGGAGGCCAATAGGAGAACAGAAAATGCTGAAGAGCCAAGTGAACAGAGTAGAAGTACACATAGTGGTAATCCAGGTGCAGTGGTGAGGCCTAATGACCATAACCAAACACAACAGAGTGTGACAGGTGATGAACCTGAGAGTAGGAGGTATCCAACCAGAGAAAGGAAGAAACCGAGTCACTTAGAGGATTTTGTAGATGAAGACAGTGATAGTGATGGGGTTCATACCACAGTAGACTACTGCTACAGGGCGGTATGTGGTGTTCCACAGACTTTTGGAGAGGCTATGAGGTCAGATAACTCAAAAGAGTGGGTAAAAGCCATGGATGAGGAGGTCCAGTCGTTAGAAGAGAACAAGACATTTACCCTGACAACCCTGCCAATAGGCAAGAAAACAGTGGGGGGTAGATGGGTTTACTCTATCAAGAGTGATATAAATGGAAGAGACAAGTACAAAGCACGGTTTGTGGCCAAGGGTTACAGCCAGGTAATGGGGATAGACTATGGGGAGACGTTTTCACCCACAGCAAACCTGACGAGTGTAAGGGTGGTGTTACAAAAAGCAGCACAGGAGAACCTACTCCTACACCAGATGGACGTGAAAACAGCGTATTTGCACGCTCCCATAGATTATGACATATACATCAATCCACCAGAGGGTTATGAAGAGAAGGAGGATGATCTAGTGCAGGGGTGCCCAATACGTCGATCGCGATCGACCGGTCGATCGCAAAGGTAGTATGGGTAGATCGCATGGCATTGAAAAAAAAAAAAAAAAAAAACGAAAACGAAAACGAAAACGAAAAAAAAAGTTCGCCTATCATCCATCCTCACTATGGCTTTTGCCACTTGATTGACGTACAGGTAAGCCAGTCTGAGATCTGATCTTTTCACCTACACCTAACACACGGTTCACCACGCATGCGCAGTCAACAGCACCAACTACAAAATAGCCTTCCAATTTCTACTATTTACTATATAATACTAAATAAAGGCTATACAAATGAGTGGGGAAGCTGGACCAAGTAAGAAACCAATAACGTATAACTTCCATCCAGAATGGGAGGAGGACTTTTTTACACGATGTGATATTGGAAATGCGTCTGTCTGATCAGCAAATCTACGATGGCTATTTCGAAGAAGGGAAATGTGGCAAAAGAGCGAAAACGTACGGCTGCAACGATAGCTTCTTATCGCGTCAGTCACGTTCTTGTTAAACACAAGAAGTCATTCAAAGACAGCGAAATTGTGAAAAAAGTTTCTCGAGGCTGCAGATTGCCTTTTCGATGACAGATCCACAGTGGCTGATGACACCTTGCAACCAGCTCCTACAGCCCTGACTATTAGAAACTAGCTGCCTCCTCCCAGTGCCAGGTCTCCCACTAAGGTAGAGAAATGCATTTATTTCCTCCTTTCAAACTAGGGAACTACCTGTTTTGTATCTGGTTTACTTTTCTGTTTGTTGGATCAGTAGTTGGCTATGTTACTGCAGACTGGCTGTCAGTGTGTGAGTGAGAGAAAGTGAGTGTGTGTGTGTGTGTGTGTGTGTGTGTGTGTGTGTGTGTGTGTGTGTGTGTGTGTGTGTGTGTGTGTGTGTGTGTGTAAGAGAGTGAGAGAGAGAGAGGGAGAGAGAGGGGGAGAGAGAGGGAGGGTTTGTGCTATGGCTCCCTATGCAGACTGGCAAATGTGTGTGTGTGTGTGTGTGTGTGTGTGTGTGTGTGTGTGTGTGTTTGTAGTACGTGCATGTACGTTTGCGATGTTGAAACTAGACTGGTAGATCTTGGCAGACTGGCTACTTGAAAAGTAGATCTTGGTTCCAAAAAGTGTGAACACCCCTGATCTAGTGTATAAGCTAGAAAAATCACTTTATGGTCTTAAACAATCGGGGCGAAATTGGAATAGAGTCTTGCATGATTGTTTAACTGAAAACGGGTTCACACAAAACCCAGCCGACCACTGTGTTTATGCCAAAGAGTCAAAAGACGAGAAGGTGATCATAATCATATGGGTCGATGACTTGATCATTGCAGCCAGCAATGAGAAGGTTTTGAGAGAGGTGAAAGAGATGCTCGCAGGAAAGTTTAAGATGAAAGATCTCGGCAGTCTCAAACATTTTCTGGGTATCGATTTCAGCCAATCCGATGGATGTGTAAAGATGTCACAGGAAAGGTACACTAACAAGATATTACAGCGTTTTAATATGCAAAATTGTAGAATTAGAGAAACGCCTTGTGATCAGAAACTGGAATATACTGAGGATGCAGTAAAGATGAATGATGTCAGGATGTACAGGGAGGCTGTAGGAAGCCTTATATACCTAACTACTTGTACCAGACCAGATTTAAGTTTTGTGGTAAGCAGGCTATCACAGTACTTTGCTGAGCCTACAGAGGAGCAGTGGGTCACTGTGAAACACACATTGAGGTATCTCAAGGGCACTTCTAAGAAAGGGTTACGTTTCAAAAACGACAGTGAGAAGCTAGGTATACAGGCCTACAGTGATGCTGACTGGGCATCTGATGTCAGAGACAGGCGCAGTACCACAGGGTACTGTGTGAGGCTTAGTAAGAACAGCTCTCTAGTTTCATGGAAAACTAGAAAACAACCTACGGTTGCACTTTCCACCTGTGAGGCGGAATATATGGCACTGGCTTCAACCATACAGGAGTGTCTATACCTAGAGCAGTTACTAGGAGGTATAGATAACTACATGTACACACAAACAATAGTGTATGAGGACAATCAGGGAACAATTGCTCTTGCCAAAAACCCTGTAAACAGACAGAGGAGTAAGCATGTGGACATAAAGTACCACTTTATCAGATCTACTGTAAGTGAGGGGAGAGTTATTTTGATGTATTGTCCTACAGATGACATGGTTGCTGATATAATGACAAAACCTGTAACTAAGTTGAAACTGAAGAAGTTTGCAGCTATTATTTTTGGAGTTTGAAATGTGTAAGACAGGGGTCCACTTTCATTCTGTATTTTTTGTTCTTTTCGTTCAGATTGCAACAACCTGAGTACAAGTGGGGGTGTTAAGAGTTGTGTGATATATGTCCTCAGTTGATATATAATGTGTAATGTGTAATGTTAAGATTGTGCCACAAGAGGCGCTAAGGCGCAGGGTATAGGACGCATGCCTGCGTCATCACGTTCATGTGTGTGTTGATCACCTGTGGGGAACTATGTTAGTTCAAGACTGTCACCGTGAGACTGATGTGTGTACAGCCCGCCAATAAATATGCCAGGCTTGGCTAAAGGTGATCTTCATCGTGTTTCCTCCGAATGCAACGTTAGCTGCACAAGTATAGGTTAACTTAACAGGCTCCGTCGCACTCGGGCTTCTCTACCTCCGGCTATCCTGTATTATGCTCGTCACTCGAGGTCTCGTTCTGGGGTTCTCCCCTCAGGTCATATCGGTCTGATCACACAAAGACACGTTATTATAACTTTCACATTCAATGTTCGTTACCGCAGAGCGGTGCTCACCCTTCTCGGTGTCATACTGGCAAATGCTGCCACGATGAGGGCTTGGCAGGTCTCTTTATTCCCATGTCCACTCCGCTGGCACAGCTTTTCCGCGTCCGCTTAACGAGCCCGCGCTCGCCGCTGTAGTGATTGGCAGACGCGGTTCAGCTGTGCGAGCGGATAGTAGCAACTATCAATTATCCTGCCTAGGGGCTCGGCGTGCTGTCCATCCTACTTTACCCCCGGCTTAGGGGCGCTGGGTTGCTGTCCATCCTACTTTACCCCCGGCTTAGGGGCGCGGGTTGCCACACACTGTTTTAAAAAGGTGCTGTATGAATACAGTTTATTATTATTATTATTATTATTATTATTATTATTATTATTATTATTATTATTATAATCATGGTGGTGATGATGATGGTGGTGATGATGATGATGATGGTGGTGGTGGTGGTGGTGATGATGATGATGATGATGATGATAGTGATAGAGATGATGATGATGATAGTGATAATGATGATGATGATGATGATGATGATGATAGTGATAGAGATGATGATGGTGGTGATGATGATGATGATGATGATGATGATAGTGATAGAGATGATGATGATGGTGGTGATGATGATGGTGGTGATGATGATGATGGTTGTGGTGGTGGTGATGATGATGATGATGGTTGTGGTGGTGATGATGATGGTGATGATGATAGTGAAAGAGATGATAATGATGATGATGATGGTTATGATGATGATGAAGGTGTCTTTCTCTCTGTCTCCCCTAGTTGTGGCACCCCAGCCCGTGGTTGCTAGGCGACGGGGTGTGTAAGCTGAGTGTGTTTGTGGGGGAGTGCTGCACCTTCTCCTCCATCCTGCACATCACCGCCCTCTCGCTGGAGCGCTACCTCGCCGTCTGCCGCCCCATCAGGGCCAAGACCCTGGTCACACGGGCCCGTGTCCGCCTGCTCATTGGCTGTCTGTGGTTGGTGGCGCTGGTCAGCGCCGGGCCGGTGTTGGTGGTGATGGGGGTGGAGGAGGTGGGAGGGGAGGGAGGTGGAGGAGGGGAGGAGTGTCGCTGTACCGACTACGCTGTCTCCTCCGGCCTGCTGGCCGCCATGATGTGGCTCTCCAACATCTACTTCCTGCTGCCGCTGAGCATCCTGGGAGTCGTCTACGGCCTGATTGGCCGGAAGCTCTGGCTCCGCCCCCAACGGAGCAGCCGAGACCGCGCCCAGCGTAACACGGTCAAGATGCTGGGTGAGATAGGGGGTGTGAGAGGGGGGGGGAGGGAGGGAGGGAGGGAGGGGAGAAGAAGGGGGGAGGGTGGGAGGGGGGAGGGAAGGAGGGGGGAGGGAGGGAGGGAGGTGGGAGGGAGGAAGAGAGTGAAGATAAGTGTGGAGTTCTTCAGAGGTCCATTTTAGGCCCCATGTTGTTATATACTGTATATACAGTTAGGTCCGGAAATATTTGGACAATGATACAATTTCTATAATTTTGTCTCTGTATGCCACCACAATGGATTTGACATGAAACAATCGAGATGGAATTGCAGACTTTCAGCTTTAATTCAAGGGGTTGAACAAAAATATTGCATGAAATGTTTAGGAATTCCAACCATTTTTGTACACATTCCCCTATTTTCAGGAGCTCAAATGTGATTGGACAAATTAATATAATCATGAATACAATGTAAATTTTTTCATACTTTGTTGAAAATCCTTTGCAGGCAATAACTGTCTGAAGTCTGGAACCCATGATGGACATCACAAAATGCTGGGTTTCCTCCTTTGTGATGCTTTGCCAAGCCTTTACTGCAGCTGTCTTCAGTTGTTGTTTGTTCGTGGGTCTTTCTGCCTTTAGTTTTGTCTTCAGCAAGTGAAATGCATGCTCGATCGGGTTGAGATCAGGTGATTGACTCAGCCATTGCAGAATATTCCACTTCTTTGCCTTAAAAAACTCCTGGGTTGCTTACGCAGTATGTTTTGGATCATTGTCCATCTGTATTGTGAAGCGCCATTCAACTTTGCTGAATTTGTCTGAGTCTGAGCAGACAGAATATCCCTAACCACTTCAGAATTCATCTGCCTGCTTCTGTCTTCTGTCAAATCATCAATAAACACTAGTGACCCAGTGCCTTTGGAAGCCATGCATAACCATGCCATCACACTGCCTCCACCGTTTTTTACAGATGATGTGGAATGTGCCGGATCATGAGCCGTACTTTTTTCTTCCAGGTTGATCTTAGTTTCATCTATCCAAAGAATGCTGTTCCAGAACTGGGCTGGCTTTTTAAGATCTTTTTTGGCTGGTCTAATCTGGTCTTTCTATTCTTGAGGCTTATGAATGGCTTGCACCTTGTGGTGAACCCTCTGTAGTTGTTCATGTGAAGTCTTCCCTTTATGGTACACTTGGATAATGATATGCCTGCCTTCTAGAGACTGTTCTTCACTTGGCTGGATGTTGTGAAGGGGTTTTTCTTTACCATGTAAGGATCCTGTGATCATCCACCACTGTTGTCCTCCATGGACATGCAGACCTTTTTGTGGTGCCGAGCTCACCAGTGCGTTCTTTTTTTCTCAGAATGTACCCTACTAATGTCCCCGCTATCTCTTTGATGTCTTTTTTGGTTGTTTTTGCAGGCTAAGGATGGCCTGTTTCACTGCATTGAGAGCTCTGTTGACCGCATGATGTGCGTATACAGCAACAGCGTCCAAATGCAAATGCCATACTTGGTATCAACTCAGAAGTTTTACCTGCTCTAATTGATAAAGAAATAATGAAGGAATAGCCCACATTGGGCAATGAAACAGCTTTTGAGTCAATTGTTCAATTACTTTTGGTCCCTTCTAAAAGAGGGATCATATTAAAGAGCTGTAATTCCTAAACCCTTCCTTCAATTTGGATTTGAATACCCTTACCCTAAATTTCAGATTCAGATTCAGATTCAGATTCAGATTCAGATAATGTTTATTGCCATTATGCTTGACACATATAGGAATTTGTTTTGGCATTACAGTAAGTGTGTTTATACTTTTTTCACATGTATACATGAACAAAAACAAATGCAAAAACAGGACAACACAGGACAGACAGTCCTATGACACTATGAATTGAATAGTGCTATATATATAAAGTGCAATGCAGAGGTTTTCAAAGGTCCAGTGCATATTCAGTCCTGAGCAGACTTGGGGGCGGGGGGTAGGGGGAAGCCAGAGTCATTTATCAGCCTGGCGGCTGAGGGGAAAAAACTGAGCCTGTGACAGGCCTTTGCAGTTTTAGGCAGCCGCAACCTTCTCCCAGAGGGAAGCAGGGTGAGGAGGCCGTGGCCGGGGTGGGAGGGGTCGGCCATGATCTTCCTTGCCCTCCTCAGAGCCCTGGTGTTGAGGGAGGGCAAGGGACAGCCGATCACCCTCTCCGCTGCACGTATAACCCTCTGCAGCTTGGCCTTGTCCTTGGCTGTTGCAGCAGGGAACCAGGTGATGATGGAGTGGGTGAGGATGGACTCTATGATGGCCGTGTAGAACTGGACCATCATGGACCTCGGGAGCCTGAATTTCCTCAGCTGCCGGAGGAAGAACATCCTCTTCTGGGCCTTCTTAGTGAGGGCCTCGGTGTTCCGCTCCCGAGAGATGGTCATGCCTAGAAAGCGGCATGACTCCACGGAGGCCACCGGGGTACCTCCCAGCGTGATGGGAGGGGGCAGGGCTGCTTTCCTGCGGAAGTCCACCACCATCTCCACTGTTTTTAGAGCATTGAGCTCCAGGTTGTTAAAACTGCACCAGCTCCGCAGCCCCTCGATCTCACCCCTGTAGGCAGATTCGTCCCCCCTGGCGATGAGGCCCACCAGGGTGGTGTCGTCTGCAAACTTCAGGAGCTTGACCGAGGGGTGGCGGGAGACACAGTTGTTGGTGTACAGGGAGAACAGTGCTGGAGACAGGACGCAGCCCTGCGGGGAGCCCGTGCTGGTGGACCTGGAGCTGGAAATGCTCTTCCCCAGCTTCACCCGCTGAGACCTGTCAGTCAGGAAATCCGTAATCCACCTGCAGGTGGAGTCCGGCACCTGCAGCAGGGATAGCTGGTGCTCCAGGATGTGTGGGAGGATCGTGTTGAAGCTCGTTAGCAAGAGGGAGGTTGTCGGACATCAGCGGGGACTTGGGTTTGTAGTTGGTGATGGTCTTGAGGCCTTTCCAGACGGAGGCGGAATCCCCCTCAGAGAGCTGTTGCTGCAGCTTCTCCGAAAAGCGATGCTTCGCCTCCTTCACCGCTTTGGCGAACCTGTTCTTGGCCTGCTTGACCCGGTCCACGTCCCCACTGCGCCTAGCCACCTCCTTCTCCACATTTGCCGGAGCAAATCTCCAACCTCAGACACCTGAGTTGGGATGAAAACCAGGGCTTGTCGTTGTTAAAAGACTTCCTGGAGCGGAGGGGGACACACACCTCCTAGCCAAAGCTGATAAATGATGTCACAGTGTCTGTATATACATCCAGATTGTTACCAGCCTCTGGCCCCGCCCACTCCACCAAGTCCTGGTCACAGCCTGCCCTCTCCAACCAGGCGCAGAGTCGCTCGCATGCCTCACTGGACCACACCCTGAAGCGCCGTACAACAGGCTTAGAGAGTTTTAACCTCTGCCTGTAGCGAGGGATCACGTGTATGAGTATATGGTCACTGTAGCCCAGCGCAGCACGGGGGACAGAATGGTAGGCTTGACGAGCTGTGCAGTAGCAATGATCCAGAGTGTTCACCCCCCGGGTGGGACACGTGACTTGCTGCCTGTATTCGGGGAGCGCCCGGCTAAGATTAGCCTGGTTAAAGTCCCCCATAACAACAACAAAACTGTCCGGGTAATTTCGTTCCACACTCATCAATTGCTCTGCCAGTGTGTCTACTGCTGCGGTGATGTCAGCATCAGGTGGAATGTAGACACACGCGAGAATGAATGAGCTGAACTCGCGGGGGGAATAGAATGGACGACAGAGGATGAATAGGGATTCTATAGCCGTGGAACAGTGTTTGTGGAGCACTGTCACCTCGGAACTCCAGCGCTCGTTTAAAAAGAACAGTAATCCACCACCCCTAGACTTGCTCACCGCCTCGAAGTCTCTGTCAGCCCGGAACGCGGAGAATCCCTCTAGCTCCACCGCCTCGTCAGGAACAGATGGCGACAGATGGGTCTCCGTGAACGCGAAGACAGCCGAGGAGTGAAAGTCGCTGCTCCTCGCAACGAGACACCGGAGTTCATCCATTTTATTGCATAGGGAGTTCACGTTGCTCAGGAATATGCCCGGTAGTGGTGGTCGCGTCCCCCTCCGCCGTAGGCGAACCAGGCAGCCGGCTCTCCGACCTCGCTGCCTCCTGATCCACCTCACAGCACTGGCGAAAAACGCGGTGCCCCTCACAAGCATATCCAGAATGTCCGTGGAGCGGGTGAGTAGTTTGGGGAAGATGTCCGGTGGGGTTAAACCCCCGATGTGCAGTAGTTCGTCCTTTGTGTACGACGTTAGGCAGGACACAGAGACACAGAACAGACAGAACACAACAAACTGTAACGCCATAGCTGCCTTGGGCGGTGCCATCTTGGATCTAAAGCTGAGAGTCTGCACTTTAAGACCACATTCATTATATAACTGTAACCTGAAGATGTTTTGGCAAACAGCTAAAATAAAATAAAATCTGTCTGTGTCCAAATATAATAATAATAATAATAATAATAATAATAATATCCTGTGCGAACATCACAGTGACAGCATGCTCCTGCAGATTCTTCCTCTACAACATCAGAAGAATACGTCCATTCCTCACCAGAGAAGCAGCTCAACTCTTGGTCCAGTCACTGGTCATCTCCCGCCTTGACTACTGCAACGCACTCCTGGCCGGGCTCCCCGCCTCCACCATCAGACCTCTTCAGCTCATCCAGAATGCTGCTGCCTGTCAGGTGTTCAAGCTCCCCGAATGTTCTCATGGTACCCCCCTCCTTCGCAACCTGCACTGGCCCCTGATAGCAGCACGCATCAGATTGAAGACCCTGGTGCTTGTCTACCGGGTGGCAAAGGGAACAGCCCCTGCCTACCTGCAAGCAATGGTCACCCCCCCCAAACATCAGCTTGTTCACTCGGCTCCTCCACCTCTGCTGGTCAACTGGCCCCACCACATCTACATGGTGGCAGCAGTCACGCTATCCGGTGATGACTTTCTACCGTCCTGGCTCGCCGCTGGTGGAACAAACTTCCCACTGCTGTCAGGACTGCAGAGTCACTCCCTATCTTCCGCCTTAGACTGATGACCCATCTCTTCAGGCTACACCTGAAATGCTCCTCCTGAGACATCTACTACCTCCCTGTATTGAAAAGAAAATCTTCCTTCTAGCACGACGACTGCCAATGGCTCCAGGCCTGAGCATAGATTACTTTTTCCTGTTATGACTGATGGAGGTCCTCTTGCAGGTATGATTCTAACCCTAAACCTCCTCCTCTCCTTTCCTCCTCCTCCCCCTCTCCTCTCCTCCCTCCCTCACTCTTCCTCCTCCTCCTCTCCCCTCCTCCTCCTGCAGGTATGATCGTGGTGGCGTTCGTGTTGTGTTGGCTGCCGTTCCATGTGGGCCGCATGCTCTTCACCGTGTTCCGGGGCTCCGCCCCTGACTCCGCCCCCGTCTCCGACCCCGACTCCGCCCCTGACTCCGCCCCTGATGCCACACACGCCGCCGACAACGCCACACACCCCGCCCACGCCGCTGCGCCGCTCCAGGTGGACACACACACCCTCTACTACCTAAGCCAGTACTTCAGCCTGGTGTCCACTGTGCTGTTCTACCTCAGCGCCGCCATCAACCCGCTGCTCTACAACATCATGTCGGCCCGCTACCGCCACGCCGTGCACAGCCTGCTGCACGCACACACACACACACACACACTCTCACACACACACTCACACACACACCGCTCACGCCTGGCCCCCCCAGGCACCCCACAACACTCTACTACCACGCTGTAGCTAACACACACACACGCACACACTCACACACACACACATACACACACACACACACACACACACACGCACACACACACACGTACACACACACACACAGACACACACACACAAACACACCCTCCCTCCCTCTGCTGAGGAGATGAGGTAATAAGGGGTCATCCTCTGCCGGTGTTCATATTTATGGTCTCTCTGTGTGTGTGTGTGTGTGTGTGTGTGTGTGTGTGTGTGTGTGTGTGTCTGTGTGACAGATGTCATTATAGTGTCTGTGTTCCTCCCCATGTGATGTACTAAACGAATAAACTTTTGTAACTTCATCTCTGACTTGCATTTTGTGTGTGTGTGTGTGTGTGTGTGTGTGTGTGTGTGTTACCATGGTGACTGGAGAGTGAACCCCAGGGTTATTGATGGTCTGAAAGAATGATTGGGGAGTTACTGAGGTCATTGATCAGGGTGTGTGTGTGTGTGTGTGTGTGTGTGAGTGCGTGTGTGTGTGTTTTTCTGTGTGTACGAGTGTGAGTGTGTCTGTGAGAGTGTGAGTGTGCCTGTGTGTGTGCATGTCTGTGAGTGGGAGTGTGAGTGGGAGTGTGTGTCTGTGTGTGTGGGAGCTGTAAGGTTACTTCGTGCTCAGGCTTCCCCTCCGACTCATCACAAGGGAACCAATATATCAACACACACATACACACATAGTACACCCAGATCTAAAGAGTAAGTGTATACCAAGAATGTTGTGTATGGCCTTAAATGGATACCTGGGCTGGTTCAGGGCTTGTGTACACTGTACTATAGGTACGGTGAAGAGCATGCGGCCCACATGGAGCAAGCCTTTAACAGAAGCCTTCACACGGTGAAGAGCATGCGGCCCACATGGAACGGCAGCTAACACAACACGCCACCACGATCATACCTGCAGGAGGAGGAGGGGAGAGGAGGAGGAGGAAGAGCGAGGGAGGGAGGAGAGGAGAGGGGGAGGAGGAGGAAAGGAGAGGGGGAGGTTTGGGTTAGAATCATACCTGCAAGAGGACCTCCATCTGTCATAACAGGAAAAAGTAGGTACTAAAGGTAACATAATGTAACATAATGTAACATAAGGTAACATAAGGTAACATAAGGTAACATAAGGTAACATAATGTAACATAAGGTAACATAAGGTAACATAATGTAACATAATGTAACATAAGGTAACATAAGGTAACATAAGGTAACATAAGGTAACATAATGTAACATAAGGTAACATAATGTAACATAAGGTAACATAAGGTAACATAATGTAACATAAGGTAACATAAGGTAACATAAGGTAACATAATGTAACATAAGGTAACATAATGTAACATAAGGTAACATATTGTAACATAAGGTAACATAAGGTAACATAATGTAACATAAGGTAACATAATGTAACATAAGGTAACATAAGGTAACATAATGTAACATAAGGTAACATAATGTAACATAAGGTAACATAAGGTAACATAAGGTAACATAATGTAACATAATGTAACATAAGGTAACATAAGGTAACATAAGGTAACATAATGTAACATAATGTAACATAAGGTAACATAAGGTAACATAATGTAACATAAGGTAACATAATGTAACATAATGTAACATAAGGTAACATAATGTAACATAAGGTAACATAAGGTAACATAATGTAACATAAGGTAACATAAGGTAACATAAGGTAACATAAGGTAACATAATGTAACATAAGGTAACATAAGGTAACATAAGGTAACATAATGTAACATAAGGTAACATAATGTAACATAATGTAACATAATGTAACATAAGGTAACATAAGGTAACATAAGGTAACATAAGGTAACATAATGTAACATAAGGTAACATAATGTAACATAAGGTAACATAATGTAACATAAGGTAACATAAGGTAACATAAGGTAACATAAGGTAACATAATGTAACATAAGGTAACATAAGGTAACATAAGGTAACATAATGTAACATAATGTAACATAAGGTAACATAATGTAACATAATGTAACATAAGGTAACATAAGGTAACATAAGGTAACATAAGGTAACATAAGGTAACATAAGGTAACATAATGTAACATAAGGTAACATAATGTAACATAAGGTAACATAATGTAACATAATGTAACATAAGGTAACATAAGGTAACATAAGGTAACATAAGGTAACATAACGTAACATAAGGTAACATAACGTAACATAAGGTAACATAAGGTAACATAAGGTAACATAATGTAACATAATGTAACATAAGGTAACATAAGGTAACATAACGTAACATAACGTAACATAAGGTAACATAAGGTAACATAATGTAACATAATGTAACATAAGGTAACATAATGTAACATAATGTAACATAAGGTAACATAATGTAACATAAGGTAACATAAGGTAACATAAGGTAACATAAGGTAACATAATGTATCATAAGGTAACATAAGGTAACATAATGTAACATAAGGTAACATAAGGTAACATAAGGTAACATAATGTATCATAAGGTAACATAATGTAACATAAGGTAACATAAGGTAACATAAGGTAACATAATGTAACATAAGGTAACATAAGGTAACATAAGGTAACATAATGTATCATAATGTAACATAATGTATCATAAGGTAACATAAGGTAACATAAGGTAACATAATGTAACATAAGGTAACATAAGGTAACATAAGGTAACATAATGTAACATAAGGTAACATAAAGTAACATATTGTAACATAAGGTAACATAAGGTAACATAATGTAACATACGGTAACATAATGTAACATAAGGTAACATAAGGTAACATAAGGTAACATAATGTAACATAAAGTAACATAAAGTAACATATTGTAACATAAGGTAACATAATGTAACATAAAGTAACATAAAGTAACATAATGTAACATAAGGTAACATAATGTAACATAAAGTAACACAATGTAACATAAGGTAACATAATGTAACATAAAGTAACATATTGTAACATAAGGTAACATAAGGTCCTACGGTAACATAAGGTAACATAAGGTAACATAATGTAACATACGGTAACATAATGTAACATAAAGTAACATAAAGTAACATAATGTAACATAAGGTAACATAATGTAACATAAAGTAACATATTGTAACATAAGGTAACATAAGGTAACATAAGGTAACATAATGTAACATAAGGTAACATAAGATAACATAAGGTAACATAAGGTAACATAAGGTAACATAAGGTCCTACGGTAACATAAGGTAACATAAGGTAACATAATGTAACATACGGTAACATAATGTAACATAAAGTAACATAAGGTAACATAATGTAACATAAGGTAACATAATGTAACATAAAGTAACATATTGTAACATAAGGTAACATAAGGTAACATAAGGTAACATAATGTAACATAAGGTAACATAAGGTCCTACGGTAACATAAGGTAACATAAGGTAACATAATGTAACATAATGTAACATAATGTAACATAAGATAACATAAGGTAACATAAGGTAACATAAGGTAACATAAGGTCCTACGGTAACATAAGGTAACATAAGGTAACATAAGGTAACATAATGTAACATACGGTAACATAAGGTAACATAAGGTAATATAAGATAACATAAGGTAACATAACGTCAAACATAAGGTAATATAAGGTATATTAAGGTAACACAACTATAAACATAAGGTAATATAAGGTAACATAAGGTAATATAAGGTCCTAAGGTAACATAACGTCAGACCTTTTACTCACAATGTGACAAAGCATGAATTCACTTCTTTACTTAAGTTCCAAAGAACATATTACAGTTTTTCTCAATTGCTTTGGTGCATTCCTCTGATCAGAATTAAAATTCTCATAACTGTTAGTTCAACCTCCACAACATTTAGTCATTTGTGCACATCATAGTAGCAGTTTCTCATTCCTTCCAACAAATTGCAAATGCTTTTGGACATGCATCAATTGCTTTCATACAATTCTCTGCTGTTTTATAACATTATCATTTGCTTATGTCATGTCAGTCAAAATGAACTATACTTATGAATGCTGAATAGTCATTCCCTATAAAACTAATAGTCCTCATTTCATTGCTTGAGTCATTACATACAAAAATGTTGAACAAGTTGTCAAAATCTGTCAAGCAAATTTTATACATTTCATTTCTTCCTGAAAAAACAATTTCTCTCGGGTGAACCTCAGCTTTCACTGATGAGGAGGAGTGTGTGAAGCATTAATTGTAACCAATGATAAGCCACTTCTCCACAGTCACTCAGAGCTGAATCCCATGAACCCTCAATTGGCAAGCATATATGAACCGAGCAGGACATAGTGTGTACCATTTTGACAATACTGTGACACAGAAATAGAAGGTCAGCATCGTGGAAGAGGGGCGAGGATGCAGGGAGGGGACAAAACAGGGGAAGGGGAAGAAGAGGCCAAGTACATAGGCAGATTCCTGATGAAATTAGGGCTACAATTGTGGACCATGTTGTCAATCATGGCCTCACAATGGCTGAGGCTGGCCGAAGGGTGCAGCTTACAGTTTTTCTCAATTGCTTTGGTGCATTTCTCTGATCAGAATTGAAATTCTCATAACTGTTAGTTCAACCTCCACAACATTTAGTCATTTGTGCACATCATAGTAGCAGTTTCTCATTCCTTCAAACAAATTGCAAATGCTTTTGGACATGCATCAATTGCTTTCATACAATTCTCTGCTGTTTTGTAACATTATCATTTGCTTATGTCATGTCAGTCAAAATGAACTATACTTTTGGATGCTTTATAGTCATTCCCTATACAACTAATAGTCCTCATTTCATTGCTTGAATCATTACATCCAAAAATTTTGAACAAGTTGTCAAAATCTGTCAAGCAAATTGTATACATTTCTTTCAAATGTTTTCCTGAAAAAACTATTTCTCTCAGGTGAACCTCAGCTTTCACTGATGTGAGGAGTGTGTGAAGCATTACATGTAATTGTAACCAATGATAAGCCACTTCTCCACAGTCACTCAGAGCTGAATCCCATGAACCCTCAATTGGCAAGCATATATGAACCGAGCAGGACATAGTGTGTACCATTTTGACAATACTGTGACACAGAAATAGAAGGTCAGCATCGTGGAAGAGGGGCGAGGATGCGGGGAGGGGACAAAACAGGGGAAGAGGAAGAAGAGGCCAAGTACATTCAGATTCCTGGTGAAATTAGGGCTACAATTGTGGACCATGTTGTCAATCACGGCCTCACAATGGCTGAGGCAGGTCGAAGGGTGCAGCCAAATGTTGGGAGAACCACTGTAAATTCAATTATTCAAACATTTTGTCGGGAGAACAGGTGTGTATGGGTCAATGACGTGACGCCTACTTTTTCTGTCCAACTGAATGTTTTACCTTAAAAAAAACATAAAAATACATAAAAAGATAACATGTATGTCTAATACCTTCCCCATATAGATAACCACTCTAACTTCTCAAAACATTTTAGTTATTGGTCATTTTTCTGCTATCTGAAGTGTCAAAACATCATGTGGGGCGACCGTCCAGCCTTGACTTCTATTTAGACAACCGGTTTAAAATCACTTTAAATCGATTTAAATATATCCCTTGCTCTATTTGGCATAATTTCAAACATGTTTTACATTAATTGACAAAATTATTAAGAATTTGCACTTATATTTCCATCATAAAATACAAACGAATGTTGTCCGAATATGTTAATTCAATGAAATATCATCTCGGGCGACCATCAAGAAAACACAATTGTGGGACTTTTATTTTGAAACCACCTCAAGGACAGATGTTGCATCCGCCAGTCACATGTGAGGGACCCAGAGAAACAACTGGCAGGTTAGTAAGTCTCTCTCATATTTGCAAATAAATCTCTTTTTTAACTGCTGTCATGTACTTGCCACTTTTGGATATCATGTGGGACGACCCCCACAAAACTGTGAATAATAAGTTTTATCTGCAAATCTATATTTTGATGATAAATTTGATAGTGACATGTGGTAAGAAGTAGCTAGTTTGGTTTCTGTAGCTAACTGTTAGCCTGTAATATTTGACTGAACTTGAAAACATCATCTGGGGTGACCTAGTATCATGTGGGGCGACCACTGCTGAGTGTCTTACATGATAGATATACGTCCTGTATTTGTAGTTTCTGTATATTTATATTTTATTAATGATTTATATACATACAGTTCTTTGTTTTAGCATAACTCTTTGTATACTTTAACACATATTTGTCTAAATTTCAGTCATTTTCCATTCCTATTTAGGAATTAACGTTTCTTTTTGATTATTGTGCAATCTTATGAAAGAAATGTAAAAATTGTATAGCATGACATTCCATTTAGGTAATTGTAGATGTATTAGTTATGTTTAACTAGTTTAACCTATTTTCTAGATGGCACCACAAACAAGCAAACAGAAGACTGCTCGATACAGGCAGCGGGTCAACGCAGACCCTGCAGAAGAGCCCACTATCTTGCCAGGAAAAAAGAAAGGTAAAAAACTATAGGTAACATGCAGTAGGCTATATCTTTCTCTGGTGTATTTGAAACTGTCATGTTAGTAGGATTAGGAATGACCTTTTCTGTAATATCTTGAACTTAAGTTTGTATGTAATTTTGGCCACCAGAATGCTTCTCGCGTCTCGAAGCTGACTTGCCAAGACTGGGTAAAGTTCAGAAATGCCTGGGGGCTCATTTATAAAAATGTACTTGAACGTCCTCTTTAACTTGCACGTAAGCACATTTTTCTAAATGGACGTAAGCATTATTTATAAAACGGGCTGTGCTTGTTTAAAATTGCGTACGTCTGTCGTACGTACTTCCGTCTATAAATAACAAATATACTTGAAATTGAACGCAGGTGAATGAGCTTTGTATTTACGCCCTGTGATAGCGGCTCAATTATAGAGGCTGAATTAAGCCAAGTGCTATAAATAGGCTTGATTGAGGTGTTGAGCAGCACCTTTGACGAGTTCACACGATGGTAGACAAACAAAAGAAGAGAAACTTTACTGAGGAGGAGATCGACTGTCTTATCAGAAATAGACGCGCGGTCGCAAACGCACGCCCCCGAATTCCCCCGATCACATCAGGCAGGATGCGGCTGAAGGAGGGCTGGGATATACCCGACTGCCTTTATCACGCCTCAATTTAGAATGATTACACCATACAATAGCCTAATGGCATATAAAGGAAGACTGAAATACAATCATAAACATCAGTTCCCTTTAAATCTTGAATTAAACTAATTTTCTCGGCTGATAACAACATTGTTAAATTTATTACGAGCCACTTTCACTTCGCATGAATTACAGTTAAGTAGGCATTAACGTGTTCGAGTGCGGCTCACATGCCTGTAATAACTTTGCATAACTAGTAGGTAATGTGCGTACGTCAAGTCAAGACCTGACGTAGAGCTACGATCGTTTCCACTGTCAAATTGACTCACGTTGAAATTTTATGATTCACTATTTTGACATGGTTTTCTACGTACGCCAAGGGTAAGATCACATTTTATCCATATTCTATAAATGAGGCCCCTGGTGTTAAAGAAATGCCTGCAGTTTGCCATGAGTCTGGTCACAATGATTAGCTGGTCATTGGTCACAATGCAATGAGTAAGGAAAATGAAATGGCAATAAAATGGGGAAATAAAGGAACGAAAAGAAAATGGAAGTGACAAATGAGAATGAAATGACAATAGCAAAGACAATGAAATTACAGTAACAATGAAATGGAAATAGCCTAGTTTGTTACATGCTGATGTTCCTAAACATCGTTTTAATGTAACAAATGATCCACTGCTCCAACCAGCCTGTGTTGTAAGTCATATACAGGGAACTGATACAACTGTGTTGTAGGTGTTTAGTGTTGATTTCATCCATGCAACTAGGTTGGTGTTTATTGTTTATTGACTCTATAGAACTGTGTTGGTGTTTAGTTTTTATTCCATATATACAACTGTTTACTTTTTATTGACTGAAATTGTTGATCCCTGTGCAATGTGACTACCAGGGTCCACAAAAGTGATGCTACTTAACCCTCCTTCTCTCACTCATAGATTGACAAAACCAAAGATGAGATGACAAGGACGTGAACATTTACATTTGTGAAATATTTGTTCTTGAAGAAGTTCCTGAAGCATATAATGTGCATTGCACTTTAACTTTTTAAATGTTTAATGTTTTTAACATTTGTGATATTTGAATGTTCCTGACAAAACTTGTTTTACGTTTTACATTTTTTTAGTTCTGTGATATTTGAATGAATTTAAGAATATTTTTGACTTGACCACTTGAAAAGATTGTAATAAAAACTTTGTTCCATTTTCTTTAGTCTGAACTGTATTGTGTACATTTTAAATAGACTTTTAACTACCTGCGGTTTTCTCATCATTTGGGGCGACCATCTGTCATGTGGGGTAACCAACTATTGGCAATTACTGTACTAAATTCAAAATAGAATATCCATCAGTTTTGGCTCAAATATTAATCAATTGTATACTATGCTTAAGTGGATATTATCTGTACACATTTTAAATCAGTTTTATGGGTTTTAGAACAAAAATGGGTATTGTAACTGCATTACGAGGGAGACACTGCCATTATAGAATACACTTGTGAAGTCATGGTTTACAAAAAATGAAAGGGCACACAAGCCTGTCTTTCTTAAACAGTTTATTTAATTACTGATACTTGTTAAAATATTAGTAATGTTAAGGAAATATATGAATTTTTAGATAAATTACGGTCGCCCCAAATGACTTTTTTTAAGGGCGTGTCCTATTAATTCAACTTTAAAAACACTAAAATCTCTTAATTTGGGTTTTTTGCATAAATACATGTGTACACTACATTCCAAATGTTTGAATAATGGCCAAATATATTGTTATTGTTAGTATTTTAAAATTGGCCCATTCAAAAGTCTTATCCGTCAATGACCCGTATATTGGACAGTAATTCAGCACTAAACAATCTGCCCTGCACCACTGTCATTGTGTCATACATGAAGCTTACAGTGGGACAAGAACTTGTCACTTTTTACATTTTACATTTAGACTTACAGCTTTACTGCAGCACAGATTTACTGTATTGTAGTGTAAAGTAGTGTTACAGTAAAGATTTGCCATATTTACAGTATGGTACTGTACTGCAGCATTTTACAAGTGGGAAGCACTGTTATTGTACACTACAGTAATATGGGTTAAAGCAGTATATCTCATGTTTACTGTACATTACTGTAATTTTACTCTGCACCACATAGACAAGACAAGGCAAGACAACCTCGCAGAGGTGGAAAAGGGCCCCTTTTTACTCCACAACAAGAGGAAGCCATTTGTGCAATGGTGATTGCAAACAATGCCATAAGGTTGAGAGAGATACAAAGCGCTGTTATAGAGGATGACACTATCTTTGGGAATATTGAATCTGTTTCAATCGCTACAATTGACAGAGTGCTCAGGAGAAATTAAATGCGCATGAAACAATTGTACAATGTGCCATTTGAACGGAACAGCGACAGAGTGAAGGAGATCCGTCACCAGTATGTACAGGTAAAACATTTATGTGTTCTATGCATACTCTAATGTCCAGTGCTGTAAACTGGTTACTTTGTGTAGTGCCATGCAGTACACTTACATGACAGTTCATACTGTACAATATGTTGTCCAAAATGCATTATGTTACACAGGAAACGTTTTTATAGTTTTTTTCTCTCTCTCTATTCTGGGATAAAGCATGTACTGGAGCTGGAGGCCAGGGAACCACTGCACACATTCATATACGTTGATGAGGCGGGTTTCAATCTGGCAAAAGGTAGAAGGCGTGGAAGAAATCGCATTGGACAGAGAGCAACCATTGATGTCCCAGGCCAATGAGGAGGGAATATTACAATGTGTGCAGCCATCTCAGAAAACGGTGTCCTCACCCATATACCCTGTCTTGGTCCATACAACACACAACATCTGCTGACTTTTTTAGATATTCTTTACAGGGACATAATCCCTGAGAATGAGAGGGGTCTAAATGGAGACCATCTGAACAAGTATGTTGTTGTATGGGATAATGTGCGTTTTCACCACTCAGATCTGGTCAGACAGTGGTTTGCAGCACATGAAAGGATGCTGGTGGAATATCTCCCTCCCAACTCCCCATTTCTGAATCCAATAGAGGAGGTTTTTTCTGCCTGTAGGTGGAAGGTATATGACCGGCATACACATACCCAAATGGCCTTGCTAGCGGCCATGGATGCAGCATGTGATGACATCACAGCACAGCCCTGCAGAGGGTGGATTCGCCACTCAAGGAGATACTTTCCTCGCTGCATTGCCAGGGATGATATTCGCTGTGATGTCGATGAAAATATGTGGCCAGACAGACAGGAACGTCTGGATGTGAATGAATGATTTACAGTACTGTGTATGTTGTATGTTCCAATTCAGTTCCAATATGTACTGCAATATTGTTTACAGTTGTGCACAGCTCTACCCAAAGGGTGTTTCTTATGTTTGTTGTAAATAAGTTTGTATTTTTCTTTTGCACAATGCTGTGAACAAATTAGAATTGCAAAGAGCATATGCAGTAAAAATGTGAAACATACGTATTCGGTGTCTTGTACTAATTTACCTCACTAAATACAGTAATGTGTAACCCACTGTAGATTTCAAATGGCCGTGCAAATAGTGTATAGTACTGTCTTGAGCATTTTCAGGTAGTGTCACCAAGATCTGACTTTTTTGCATTGGAAAACACTTACAGAGTGAACTGTCATAATGAAAACATGACAAAGCCATTTGACTATCTTGTTCATAAACAATGGTGTCAGGACTTTTCATTTTGATGACACTGACACTTTCATTGACATGAATACTTGCTTTTGAGGAATGAACTATCCATTTTGAGCAAGTGACACGCTTTTGCAGGTTATCAACTAGGTTTTGCAGTTTGTACTAATTGTTTTGAGAAATGCACTAACTGTTGTGCAAATGTTAATAGTGATGTGAGAAATGCACCAAAGCGACTGAGAAAAACTGTAATGAAAGTAAACAAGTTAAGAAAATTACCACTTTCACTGTCTTCAAGATAGATAGATAGATAGATAGATAGATAGATAGATAGAGAGGTAGTTAGGTATAGATATATAGATATAGATAGATAGATATATAGATAGGTAGATAGATAGATAGATAGAGTGGTAGTTAGGTAGATAGATAGATAGATAGATAGATCTATCTGGCTCGCAATTGGAAAGTTGCTGGTTCAATTCCCACCTCAGGAGGGAGCTGTGGACTGTATTTAATGTTTATTTTTTGGCATTTAACAGAAGCCTTCATCCAAAGTGACTTACAACAAATGTGTGTGTAAGTAAGTAAATCATCTATCCATCAGTAATCATGAGAAATATCTGTGCTAAAACCAGGGGCCATTGGCAGTTAAAATGCTAAAAGAACATAATTACTACGAATGATTACTAGTCAGAAAGGCTTCAAACACCATTGGAGTTATGCCAGTTCTCATAAACTAGCCTACACCATAATTTTAAACATACATTTTTAGATTAGATAACATTCAACGTATTATTGTTATTGTAGAGTACAAGTACCAGACAATGAAATGCAGACAATGAACCAGACAATGATAGCAGACAATGAAATGGGACTCGAACCCACGCCTCAAAAGGACACTGTAACCGCATGCAGCAACTTCTACCACTCTGCCATCCTGACAATCTGATAACATCTAGCCTGCTGATAATATAGCCGGCAGTAGTGAATGTTCATTCATTAATGAATGAATGATGAATGAATGGTCTTTATTGTCATTGATATAGTACAGGTACCAAACAACGAAATTTGGGAGGGGGGGCTCCCCTGGTGCTAGGAAAGAAAAAAAAAGAAAAAAAAACAAGAAGGGAAAGGAGCTGGTTTACATAAATAAAGGCTATGTACACTATCCACTATACTATACTGTACAAATAAAACACTGTGCTGTACTCTATGCTATGCTATACCTATTCTAGGCTACAGCCCAAGATGGCCGCGCGCTTAGACGCTGCAGCTGGAGTGGCTTCCACACTGGTGTTTCTTTGTGTTTTTAAGTACATTTGTATGTACACTTTTATTTTAGTACTTATAGGGAACAGTTGTGTAAATAGTACCTACAGCAGGCTCGACTTATTAGAAGTCGGCACGCAAAACGACAAGATAGTTACGGCGGAGTTTCTGGAGCAAAACAGGATACACAAAGAGATCGCCCGTCTACCGGGAGAACCTTGGTACTCAGTTCCCTCCCTGAGGCGTAAACGCCGGCGGCGAGACCGTAGGAAACGACGGGGCCGCCGGGGAGGCCTGCTAGCAAGATTAAGACGTAGCCCAGACAAACCTGCTTTGCCAAGTATTTTCCTCTCCAACGTCAGGTCCCTGACGAACAAGATGGATGAACTGAGACTACAGGTTGCCAAAAACAACATCGTGGGGGATAGCTGTGTGATTATTCTGACCGAAACCTGGCTAAATGACAATATTGTGGACGCAGCTGTTAGCTTGGAGGGGCGCACGCTACATTGCGCTGACCGAACGGAGCTTAGCGGCAAGTCAAGAGGAGGTGGGATCATAATATCGACGAAGGATAGCTGGTGCTTAAACACGAAAACTGTAAGTAGCCACTGCTCCCCAGACCTGGAATACTTGACTGTTAAATGCCGACCCACATACCTCCCGAGGGAGTTTAACGCAGTGCTAATAACATGTGTGTACATAGCGCCTAGCGCAGACAGCAGCCTAGCATTGGCGCGACTATATGAAGTCATCAGTGGCCAACAAAGCACTGATCCACAGGCTATTCACATCATAGCGGGGGATTTCAATCATGTCGACCTGAAGGCAGTACTACCCAAGTTCTATCAGCATGTGAAATGTGCAACGAGAGGAGAAAAAACACTGGACAAGGTATACACCAACATCAAACGTGCTTACAAGGCTAGTCCGCTAGTTCATCTAGGCATGTCTGACCATGTGTCAATCCTCCTGATTCCTGCATACACTACCATGGGGAAAAGTGCTCCCATCACCACTAAGACTGTCAGAACCTGGCCAGAAGGGTCCGCTCCACTGCAGATCTGCCTAAATGACACCCTATGGCAGGAATATGAGCATGAGGACCTGGAACAGTACACGTCGTCGGTTCTGAACCACATAGTGAACTGCACCAACTCAGTCACCGTGGACAAACGGGTCCGGGTCTACCCCAACACGAAGCCATGGATGACTGGGAAGGTCCAAAAACTGATCAACGAGAGGGACAACGCTTTCTTCGCAGGGAAGAGCACACTGCTGTACAGCTCCACCAGGGCCAACCTAAAGCGCGGAATCAAAGCGGCCAAGGCAGAGCACAGAGAGAAGATTGAGGAATGCCTCCTGAGCAACGACTCCAGGCGGATGTGGCAGGGGGTTCAGCAGATGACAAACTTCAGAGCCAACAGGCTCACAGCCGCAGAGGACGACCCCCTGCTGGCGGGAAAGCTGAACACCTTCTACGCCCGGTTCGACGAGGGGCGAACGGAGGTAACCGCAACACAAACACCACTCTCTCCAGCTCTCAGCAGCCTCACCCTCACAGAGCATGAAGTGAGACGCGTACTGAAGGCGGTGGACCCCAGGAAAGCCTCGGGGCCGGATGGCGTCCTGGGACGGGTGCTGAGAGACTGCGCCGACCAGCTGGCCGGGGTTTTCACCAACATCTTTAACCAGTCCCTGTCCCAGGCCACCGTCCCACCCTGCCTGAAAACCTCAACTATCATCCCAGTCCCGAAGAAAAGCACGGTGAGCTGCCTAAACGACTACCGCCCGGTGGCACTCACACCAATCATCATGAAGTGCTTCGAGAAACTAGTCCGGGCCCACATACTCACACGCCTCCCGCCCAACCTGGATCCATACCAGTTCGCCTACAGAGCCCACAGGTCCACAGAGGACGCCATCGCGACGACTCTCCACGCCACTCTATCCCACCTGGAGAGGGGAAACAGCTACGCGAGACTGCTCTTCGTGGACTTCAGCTCCGCCTTCAACACCATCCTTCCAGACAGGCTAGTGACCAAACTACTAGACCTGGGTCTATCACACTCTATATGTGCGTGGATCAAGGACTTCCTGACCGACCGCCCCCAGAGGGTGCGGGTGGGCCCCCACACCTCCACAGCCCTCAGCCTCAGCACTGGGTCCCCCCAGGGCTGCGTGCTAAGCCCCATCCTCTACAACCTCTACACCTACGACTTCACCCCCGTCCACCCCAGCAACTACATCGTAAAGTTTGCAGACGACACCACCGTGGTGGGATGTATCTCGGGGGGGGACGAGGCGGCGTACAGGGATGAGGTAGAGCAACTGAGCAAGCTGTGCAAGGTTAACAACCTGCTGCTGAACAAGTCAAAGACTCAGGTATTCATCGTAGACTTCAGGAGGAAAAAGTCTGAGATCCAGCCCCTGCTCATCGACGGAGAGAGCGTGGAGAGAGTCTCAACCCTCCGATTCCTGGGACATCACATGCGGGATGACCTGACCTGGAAGGACAACACAAAAGGCACCATCAAGAGGGCACAACAGCGGCTATACACCCTGAGATGCCTCAGGAAGCAACACAACAAGCAGGAGATACTGGTGGCCTTCTACCGCGGCGCAGTGGAGAGCATCCTCACCTACGGCATCTGCAACTGGTTCTCCAGCTGCACAACAGCGGAGAGAAATGCGCTACAGAGAGTAGTGAGAACAGCACAGAAGATCACCGGCGCCCCCCTCCCCTCTCTGGAAGAGCTGTACAACACATGCTGTCTCAGGAAGGCCTCAAAGATCTCCAGGGACCCGACCCACCCTGGGCACGTACACTTTACCAGGCTGCCCTCGAAAAGGAGGTTCAGGACCCTGGCCGCTAAGACAAACAGACTGAAGAACTGCTTCTACCACAGGGCCGTCCAGGCCCTGAACACAGCAAATACCTAAGTTCTGGGCCCTGGACAGTCTGGACGGATTGTATGGCAGCTGCTGGACTGAAAAAATCAGGTGTAGAGCTGAGGCACAAACATGTACATTTCAAGCCTGCAAACTGTGACACTTTAAATAACGTGAAAAAATACTATTGTGCAATATGACAACCCTAGTTGACTATCTGTACAGTATAGTACAGTGGATTGTGTACATAGCCTTTATTTATGTAAACCAGCTCCTTACCTTCTTGTGATTTTTTTTTTCTAAAAGTTTTTTTTTTTCCCTTTCCTAACACCAGGGGAGCTGTCATGCCAAAACCTGCCGCTTGCCAAAAGCTGCCGGGGGTGCGGCCTAACGCGTCACGACCAGCTGGCACGCGCACGCGTCACGACCAGCTGGCGACTGTGACGAGTCAGTCTAGTGTTTTTGAAACCTCCGTTTTGACAGCCCATTAGCGAAAAGCTGTAATTTGCCTCTACAAGTGTTAATATGTCATTTTATGACGTTTTAATATGTTTTCAGGAGGGAGTTAGCGATTAGCGATGTTTAGCTTAGCTTAGTTTAACAGAAGTATCTTCACTTTTAACATGACTTCCCGTGGTCGTAGAGGGCTGGTCGACGGCTTAAAATGACCATGTAGACCTGTAGACCTTATCCAGCTATAGTCTTGTGTTTCTACCCCGGGCATAGCCGGTGTTATTCACGGACAAACACTCCTGTTAGAGTGGTTCTAGTACACTGGACATAGGTAACACATAGAGAGGCTCTATACACTGACATAGGTAACACATAGAGAGGCTCTATACACTGACATAGGTAACACATAGAGAGGCTCTATACACTGACATAGGTAACACATAGAGAGGCTCTATACACAGGGGTGCACATAACTTTTTGGGGCCAGTGCTCAGAGGAGCACCTAGGGATGCTGCTTGGTGCTCCCCGAGCTCTCGAGTCACGACCCGTCCCACAGGATGGATGAAAAAGGGATACATGCAAAACGACATTTATTCATAAATAAAGACGAACGAACAAATGATTGTGTGCAAAACAAAAGAAACAAATGCAAAATCAAATGACTGCTCTTTAAGCATGAAAGTCTGTCAGACTCCTTTAAACACAATGAAATCAACTGATGTCTTTAAGCACTGCTCTGTTCTGTAAACACTGAAATCAACTTTTCAACAAAAAGTTACAGCCTAAGCATTTATTTATACTACAAGCTTAATCGTCATCATCACTGCTCTCTTGACTGCTGTAAATTATCACTGTCCTCAATTTCAACCATGGTAGAGGATGTTTTTTTTGTGACCAACTTTTTTTTATTTCTTTATTTATTTTTTTGGGTGCGCAAAAGCGCCCTCATGCGGCTGATCTGCCGCGCAGCATGCATTTTGGCGACGCATGCGCACTGGCGCACCAGTTATGTGCACCCCTGTCTATACACTGACATAGGTAACACATAGAGAGGCTCTATACACTGCCATAGGTAACACATAGAGAGGCTCTATACACTGACATAGGTAACACATAGAGAGGCTCTATACACTGCCATAGGTAACACATAGAGAGGCTCTATACACTGACATAGGTAACACATAGAGAGGCTCTATACACTGACATAGGTAACACATAGAGAGGCTCTATACACTGCCATAGGTAACACATAGAGAGGCTCTATACACTGACATAGGTACACATAGAGAGGCTCTATACACTGACATAGGTAACACATAGAGAGGCTCTATACACTGCCATAGGTAACAACATCTCTTCTAAGCCCAGTTTATTCCGTTCTCTATTGGTTAAGTGCTCCCGGTTTCAAAAGAAAGAAACGGAGGTCTGATCAGCAGATCATTTTCTCATAAAGTTGCAAACGCAACTCAGCAATTCAACTTAATAAAAAAAATGCGCGTTTCGTTCAAGATCCATTAGAGTAGGACATGTACAGTTATGATAACTACAGTCATATGTAACTTTTGGACTAGTATAGTAGTTGATATTGTAATAAAACGTGCCAATGTCAGACGATGAACAAACACACTGATTCAGAAAACAGAATAAACTTTATATATAAATACACAACACTTCAGGGGGATAACGTTTGCAAAAGAACTGTACAGGTTACAATCAGGTATATAATAATAGTTAGGGAGTAACATATCATTCACAAATTCAACAATAATAGAACAGATAAATACACAGATAGCCCTGCTACGTCCTCCGTGAGGGCCCGTTCCCCTGTACATAAGTCCCTGTCCAGCCCTGCTACATCCTCCGTGAGGACCACCTCTACCACATCCTGGTGGTGTGTCTGAGGTGGTGGTGGTGTGTCTGAGGTGGTGGTGGTGGTGGTGGTGTGTCTGAGGTGGTGGTGGTGGTGTGTCTGAGGTGGTGGTGGTGGTGTGTCTGAGGTGGTGGTGGTGTGTCTGAGGTGGTGGTGGAGGGTTGGGGTAACATCTGGGAGGTTAGGGGATAACATCTGGAGGGTTGGGGTAACATCTGGAGGGTTTGTGGGTAACATCTGGGGGGTTAGGTAACATCACACCAATCAGCTCTCCTGTTGAGGTAAGCAATAACCATCTTGTTAGTGTAAACACACAAACAAGCACAGATATGTACAGTCAAAATAACATTTTGTGAGTAAACACATTTCTAAATAATCCCTATTCAATGTGACCTACCAGTGTACTGGGTGGATGGGGATGAAAGGTAACTGTCCAGATGTCCAGATTTTGTCCAAAACATATTGGTGCTGTGTGAATGAATGAGCATACATTTAATGTATTAGTAATGAAACAATCAATATGAACATTTAATAATAACAATGATGTAATTGTGGCTCATACTTGCAGTAGCCTGAGGTAGAGGTGGTCCTCACGGAGGAGGTAGAGGTGGTCCTCACGGAGGATGTGGTAGTGGTGGTCCTCTCTGAGGATGTGGTAGAGGTGGTCCTCACGGAGGATGTGGTAGAGGTGGTCCTCACGGAGGATGTAGCAGGGCTGGACAGGGACTTATGTACAGGGGAACGGGCCCTCACGGAGGACGTAGCAGGGCTATCTGTGTATTTATCTGTTCTATTATTGTTGAATTTGTGAATGATATGTTACTCCCTAACTATTATTATATACCTGATTGTAACCTGTACAGTTCTTTTGCAAACGTTATCCCCCTGAAGTGTTGTGTATTTATATATAAAGTTTATTCTGTTTTCTGAATCAGTGTGTTTGTTCATCGTCTGACATTGGCACGTTTTATTACAATATCAACTACTATACTAGTCCAAAAGTTACATATGACTGTAGTTATCATAACTGTACATGTCCTACTCTAATGGATCTTGAACGAAACGCGCATTTTTTTTATTAAGTTGAATTGCTGAGTTGCGTTTGCAACTTTATGAGAAAATGATCTGCTGATCAGACCTTCGTTTCTTTCTTTTGAAACCGGGAGCACTTAACCAATAGAGAACGGAATAAACTGGGCTTAGAAGAGATGTTGTTACCTATGGCAGTGTATAGAGCCTCTCTATGTGTTACCTATGTCAGTGTATAGAGCCTCTCTATGTGTTACCTATGTCAGTGTATAGAGCCTCTCTATGTGTTACCTATGGCAGTGTATAGAGCCTCTCTATGTGTTACCTATGTCAGTGTATAGAGCCTCTCTATGTGTTACCTATGGCAGTGTATAGAGCCTCTCTATGTGTTACCTATGTCAGTGTATAGAGCCTCTCTATGTGTTACCTATGTCAGTGTATAGAGCCTCTCTATGTGTTACCTATGTCAGTGTATAGAGCCTCTCTATGTGTTACCTATGTCAGTGTATAGAGCCTCTCTATGTGTTACCTATGTCCAGTGTACTAGAACCACTCTAACAGGAGTGTTTGTCCGTGAATAACACCGGCTATGCCCGGGGTAGAAACACAAGACTATAGCTGGATAAGGTCTACAGGTCTACACGGTCATTTTAAGCCGTCGACCAGCCCTCTACGACCACGGGATTCATTCATTTCCTATTCTCTGCAACCTTATGTACCCTAGGGTTGTCATATTGCACATAGTGTTATTGCACATTCATTTAAAGTGTCGCAGTTTGCAGGCTTGAAATGTACACATTTGTGCCTCAGCACTACACCTGATTTTCAATCCAGCAGCTGCCATCAATCCGTCCAGACTGTCCAGGGCCCAGAACCTAGGTCTTTGCTGTGTTCAGGGCCTGGATGGCCCTGGGGTAGAAGCTGAGCTTCAGTCTGTTTGTCCTTGCGAGCATGGTCCTGTACCGCCTGTTCGAGGGCAGCCGAGCAAAGTGTTCGTACCCAGGGTGGGATGGGTCTCTGGAGATCTTGGAGGCCTTCCTGAGGCAGCGTGTGTTGTACAGCTCTTCCAGAGAGGGGAGGGGGGTGCCGGTGATCTTCTGGGCCGTTCTCACGACTCTCTGTAGCGCATTCCTCTCTGCGGCTGTGCAGCTGGAGAACCAGCTGCCATTTTAAAATAATTTTAAAATAATTAAAATTAAATTAAAATTAAGAATTAATTAATTAATTAAGAATTAAAATAAAACAATAAGTAGGATAGTATAAATTATACATTTAATCTGTCAGCAATTTTTTTGCCACGCCATCTCTTTATGGCTCTTTATGGCCTCTTTAATTGCGGCAGTATTTTTAGTGATTTTTTAGTGATTGCTTCTTTATACTCTTCTTAAGGCTCCATCAGCAGGGCTTGTTCCAGTGCTGCAACGGCTCTGCACTCTCGTTTTCCCGTCATAGTAGGCCTATCTTCTTTTGGACAATCAGCTGTTCTGGGCTGCTTATTACTCTGTGGGCCCAAAGCAAGACGTTCCAAAGTCTGGCCAGAGTTAGCGTTGATGAGACACGGCTGAATTGTGTTAATGGAATGACTTGAAAGATAATAAAACATAATAAAAGAGCGAAAGTCATAGCAGGTTAAAATAGGCAAACAAGTGAAAATAAGAACAAGTAACAGACAACAGGGGCCTCATTTATAGAAAGTACTTTGAAATCAAATTTGGTCTTACCCGTGTCGTAGGCCTACGTAGAAAACCACGTCAACGTAGTGATTTATACAATTTCAACGTGAGTCGATTTGACCGTGGAAACGATCATAGCTCTACATCGGGTATTGACCTTGCGTACGCACATTACCTACTGGTTATGCGGAGTTATTACAGGCATGTGAGCCGCACTGCCTACTGTAGCCTAATTCATGCGAAGTGAATGTGGCATGTAATAAAATTAACGATGTTGTTATCAGCCGAGAAAATGAGTTTAATTCAAGATTTAAAGGGAACTGATGATGTTTATGATTGTATTTCAGTCTTTCTTTATATCCCTCCGGAGCTGGCAATCTCCCCTTCAACATGCCTATAGTGCGTTCCACAACGGACCTACGCCGGCCGCGCGCTAAATTATATTGGATTATTCTATTCACCTGATAATAATAAGACCATTATACTATTACAGTATAAGCAGCACTCAAGTTGAGGGGGGATGGCATCCCCCCTGAAATAAAAACTCAGGTTCAAAATAATCCCCCTCTAACACTGCCATCCCCCCTTTCCATACCTTATGTCATTTTATCAATGGACGTGGTATTACTGCTATTTCAACATTTAGTTTTGCGCATATTGAGTAAAATACTGTGGGCGAGGGGGCAGGCACACATGCAATGACATTTTTTACCAAGTTACGAAGTCACTGACGCTGAAGGGATGCTAAAATTGTCCTCATATGATAAAATCCACCACCTCCCCTGATTTTCTTTTATAACTTGAGTATAAGCATATGCCTGGTTAGTTGTCATGATCAAACGTTAAGCCACCCTTCTCTGCCCTCTTCCGCTTCCAGACGAACGCCTACCCTATATTATATTATATTATTATATTATATTATAGCACTTGGCTTAATTCAGCTGCTATAATTGAGCCGCTATCACAGGGCGTTAATACAAACATCATTCACCTGCGTTCAATTTAAAGTATATTTGGTATTTATAGAAGGAAGCACATACGCAATTTTAAACAAGCGCAGCTCGTTTCATAAATAATGCTTACGTCTGTTTAGAAAAATGTGCTTACGTGAAAGTCAAAGATGACGTTCAAGTACTTTTTTATAAATGAGGCCTCAGGTGTACAACAATATCAACAGGACACAGAAAGACAGGCTTTTGGGGCTATCCAAAAGCCTGTCTATACAAGACAGTCTTTAGCTGTTTTTTAAAAGCCTTGACCGAGCCAGCTAATCTAAGATCCAAGCATGGGAGCCTGGGAGCCACAGTTTGGAATGCTCTATCACCCTGGGTCTTCAGTCTGGCACGGGGGACAACCAACAAACCCTGGTCAGAGGACCTGAGAGACCTACTGGGGCTGTAAGGACGCAGTAGGTCACAGATGTAAGCAGGTGCCTGACCATGGAGGGCTCTGAAGGTGATGACCAGACCTTGAAATCAATTCTATATTTGATGGGGAGCCAGTGTAGGGATGCTAAGATGGGAGTGATATGACATGACTTTCTGGACCTAGTCAACAGCCTTGCAGCTGCATGTTGGACCAATTGTAGCCGGCCCAGAGTGGATGCGTCGAGGCAGGTGAAAAGGGAATTACAATAGTCCAATCGGGATGATACAAAGGCATGAATGATCATTTCCAACTCTGCGTGGGATACCACAGACCGGAGCTTAGCAATATTGCGCATATGGAAAAAACAGGTACGTGTCAGTGATCTGATGTGGTTTATTTTACATTATGCAATGTTAAAAGTCACTTGCTTACTTAGTTTACTGCTGTACAGGTCACTTATGGCGCTTTTCCACTACCGACCCGAACCGGGCCGCATTTGTATCCGAGCCGTGCCGTGCCGTACTTTCAGAAACGCTTCTCCATTATACTGAGCGACCCGGGACTGTAGGAGGAGTTACGTGTCATAAGATTCCCCCCGCTATACAGATCAGAGGGGGGGAAATGCGATAAGAATTATGTCAAAATGCAGTTTCGTATATATTGGTATCTGTTACCGCTAAAAATGAAGAAGAGTTCTTGAGCAAATTTAAGAATGTTTATTCAAAAAAAACAGGTTACACAGCATGGCCCCTCAATGGAGCTGATGGTCCGAATCGGTCACAGGATATAAAGTCAAAGATATGGATGTGAAGAAAAAGAAGAGAAAGAGTCCCTCTGTGTACAGGATTTTATACCCCCCCCTTGTCACTGTCGCTGAGCCAATCAAAACAGAGTCCACGTCATTTTAATTTGGTTGAATACAAAGTATACCAGTGAGATCATAGTAGGTGAGGTCATTTTCTGTCCTGTAAATAGGATGTTATTGTCTTATTATAATGCAATTCACCCTATGGTCTAATACAATTCTAATGCAATTTATGCTATGGGCGTCTTTCTGGCTCGGGCCCTAATGCAATTATATCTACTCATGATGATATTACATCCTCTGCACATGCATGTCAAAAGGCCATTGTGTGTATTAGAGGGCCATGGCTATGGTTACAGAGCATGAAAATACACTACACAGCCCCCCTCGGAACACGCAGAGTGTGTTCCGAAACTAAACGACAGACAGAAAAACTACATCATCCCATCAACACATCAACAACAACAACACATCAACACATCAACACATCAACACATCAACACATCAACACATCAACACATCAACACATCAACACATCAACAAATCTTGGTAGAACCTCCACACAGACCAACCCAGGACCAGTACTATGAACCAAAGATAACACATACAAAAAATAGAAAACAACCAATAATAAAAAGAATCTTGTAAATAACAATCACAATTAAACCACACTCAGTTCATCATGCATAATACAAAAACTGAGATACAGAAATTTCCAACGACCGATGTTTCCCTCGTCCTCGAAGCGGCAGGGTCAGAGGTTGCTAGCACATGGCCCCAGTTGGAGAACAGCCTTTACCGCTGTCTCAGATTGATAACACTTTCATAGTCAGGAGCTTCCATTGTCGCGTAACCATTACATCACTTCACAACCGACATCAATCACATGATATAGAAAGAAACAAACATGAACCGAAGCAAACAATCACAAAACATCACTTAATAAACAAATCATCAAAAGAGGAAACAAAATCAGAAAGCAAAGCAGAATCCAGCTTTTGCTCATCAGCTATGTCGGCCATCATTAAAGCATTAACCGGAACATCAGAAATACACTTTCCAAAACATTTGATTAAAATACCAAGTAACATAATACAGATGATAATGACAACAAGAATAATAGCGACGGACCTGATCATATTACCAATACCTGAAAAAGCAGAATCAAAGAAATCCAATGTATTCCAACCGTGTTCTTTACGTAAATCCTCTATACCCTTCTTGTTAGATTCATGGAAATCATACAGAGCGTTACCAGAATCCGAAATATAACTGCAACATTCACCGCCTATCAAAGCACAAGTACCACCCTGACTGGCCAAAATAATGTCCAAAGCCATTCTATTTTGGAGAGCTACATTCTTAGTTTCAGTCAATTCAGTAGCCAGGGCAGATACTACAGCATCCGAAGCATTAATGTGTTTTTCAAGAACGGATGATAGGGCACTTAATTCAGTCTGAGAGTTGTAGACACCATAACTTGGGAATATTAGGCCAAAAAACTTCTGAGCGGTAGATAACGCCCTACGACTACGATGGGTTGCTTGTTTGTGAAGTACAGACATCTCCTCCCGAGTAACTTTCCTAATCAAAGGTATCAGATGAGCTAAATAACAAAGACCCTCACTCAAAGCAGGAAGCTTAGAGAATGCATTATTATCACACACAAGAAACACACCCTCCGGGAGTTGAAGCTCCGTACCAGGATACACGAAAATGACACCACCTATACAAGACGCGGCCCCTAGCTGACGAAGCGCGCTGCCCTTGAGCCGAGATTGTATGTCAATACAGGTTGTAATATTTACGAGAGGCATGACCTTAAGCTGCGTGGTGCCTTTCTGCCGTCTGGTAGTATTGGTATCATGTAATTTCATTTGAGGCACCATAGCACAATCAACAACTTTACATTTCAATCCAGAAATAACAACTGAACCTCTCCACCGTGTAGAAGTCACACTCCCAGAACATGACAGATGAGGACTCAATGCAGTACCATTCAATTGAACGAACATAGCTTGGATAATATATATCTTCTTCGGACCTGTTGGTTGTGACAAATGTGTAAGCCTATCAATAATAACCTTCCCCACACCGCTAGGCCTATGGTGTTCGTTAACTGCTGCTGTCAGACGTTCCAACACACCAATATCCACACCTGCATAGGAAGAATTTAAAGGAACCAGAATCGTGCTGGGCTGACAAGAAGAGCTCTGGTTCTTGCCCTGTAAAACAAATTGGGCTAAACCCTGCCAATTATAATGAAACCATTCTGCTTTAGTTAGCGGTATGGGGAAAAACATAGGGGCAGATGTACTTACAGGGACCTGTTGACAAATCCAGCAATCAGAATAATTCATTTTTGAAGCAAAATCTTTCATGATACTAGTGGCAGAATTAGGGTGGGACCGTGTCCCCAGGTGATTAGAATCATACAACAAATAATCGTCAGTAGCGACTACAATCGCCTTCGTAGAAGCCTTTACAGCAACATTTTCAACCTTTCCTGGTAACTCAACGTGAACATATTCATGCACAAATTTCTCACAGTCCAACGAATAGTAGTGTGGATAGTCAGGAGTGTTCCTACAAACTTTGTCCTTGAAATTGTTGGATTTACTAGACACCTGTTCACCGATATTACGTCTAGCACACCAATACGAGTTCAACACCTTGTCAACATTAGTTAATGTCACACGAGTTTCTTGCGTGTTGCTTGAGTGTTGATTAAGTGTAACATATTTAGCATCCAGTACATACCACTCGTCCGCTTCGGCGGTATAGATCAAACAATCATCAACAGTACAACGTGAATGTGGGCAAACAAAAGCTCTACCTGCTGTGATCATTCTTCTCTGACGTCCAGGCATAACAGTGTGTGAGTGAAGTGTAACATTGTCCAAAGAAGTCAATGGGGTAGGAACACTAAGGGGTATATTAGTCTCTGAAACAGCATGGCTTGAGTTTCCTCCTAATTGGCCTCGGTGTATCACGGGATCTGTCTGGTTGGGGTGTATCACTGACAGGTCTGTGTCTCTCAATGGTACCTTGGTCCGGGCAGCCGCCCGGGTTGCTGACATCTCCGTCTGGAGCATTGTCAGGGTCGGAAGGGGTGACAACAGGGGCAACACCAGGCTTGGTAGAACCCCCAAGAGGGGTGTCGCAGTCACTGGATCCTTCACGATCTCCCTTGGCCCACTCATCTCTGGGCTGGACAGGGTCTGGGACGAGGCCCCCGGCATCATCTGCATCACGGCGCAGATACTCACCAACATCTTCGTCAGCCTGGATGTCCAAGCTGTGGACTTCCTCGTCCCCAGGGGTCTCCTCACCATCCTGCTGAGGCTCTCCCTCATCGTCCTCATTGGGTGCCTTGATGCAGTGATGAACGTGATACCAGGTGGGGGACCCCTTGATTTGGATGGCAGTCCCAGTGCACCGAACGACCTCGTATGGTCCTTCCCGTCGAGCCTCATGCCACTTCCGTCTGTAGACCTTCACGTATACTTTGTCACCCGGCTGCAACGCGTCCTTCCTCTCCTGTGCGTTCACCTCCTCTTCACGTTCCTGTTTGTGGAGCACATAAGAAGAGATACTCTTTTGCCGGTTAGTCATGTACTGTACATAGGCTTTCATGTCACTCTCCAAGAGAGCCAAACTTGGCCCTTTCCCACTGGTTCGTGCACAGGGAGCTGTCATTATTCTCCCCATAGCCAGTTCATGGGGAGTCAAGTGCAGCCCTCGAATCTCACTGGAACGACAGGCCATCAATGCAAGAGGGAGTCCTTCCACCCAATTAAGACCTGTATGCTGACAGACCTTAGAAAGACGGTTCTTAAGGACCCCGTTCATCCTCTCTACCATCCCCTGGCTTTGAGGTGAGTAAATACACCCAAATCTCTGCTTGATTCCCAACTTTTGTAGTATAAGCTTTACCGTCTTATCCACAAATTCCTTACCATTGTCTGACGCTATCCTATCTGGAATTCCAAACCTAGGTATGAATTCCCTGCATAGGAACTTTGCTACAGACTGAGCATCCTTTTTTCGAGTGGGGCATGCTTCTACCCATCTGCTGAACCTGTCCACTACAACTAACATGTACCTGTATCCTGCAACAGGACGAATCATGTCCACATAGTCAATCACCAAATGTTTCATTGGCCCGTTTGGGGTAGGGATATGCCCAGTTCCCACTGGTATTCCAGGTCTGATATTGTTTTTCAAACAGACCACACATTGACCAAGGATATGGTCTATTTGTTCCAATAAATATGGAGCCCAAAAACCATATTCCTTGGTGATCTTGCGTCTTACCTCCCCCCTGGCCACATGTGCTAATCCATGGGCTTCCTGTATCAGCATGCCTAATAAATCTGGGGGTGCCACAACCAGTCCCTCATGATTTCTCCATAGACCTGTGTCATCCTGACTAGCCCCCCTTGTTAACCATAGGTTTTTGTCTAGCGCATTTGCCCCACTCTGTAACATCAACAAATCCTCAAGCGTGACCATGCCCTGTAACTGTGCTTCATGTGTGACCAGCAGAACTTTACCCGCTTTGTCTGCTCCTGTAATGGCTTTGGCTGCATCATCTGCAGCCCTGTTACCTTGTGTGACATGTGATGAGTCAGATCTGTGTGCGGCACACTTCACTATGGCTAATTCCCTTGGTTTCATCATGGCTTGTAACAGCTTCATGATTTGAGCGTGGTGCTGAATAGGCGAACCATCAGTTTTCTTAAAACCCCGTCCCTTCCATACAGCTCCATGTAGATGACACACATTATGGGCGTAGGCAGAGTCGGTGTACACTGTCACTCTTCGTCCGGTTCCCAAGTTGCATGCTTCTGTGAGGGCAATCAACTCAGCCAATTGAGCTGAACAAGGCTGAGGAACAGCCTCGGCTTGTTCCACAATGAACCCTGAATTTTGGGATCGGACTATGGCATACCCAGCACGTAAACTTTCTCCTACCCGGTAACAAGATCCATCAGTCCAATACTCAACGTCAGCTTCCTTTAAAGGCAAAGCTAGTAGATCTGCTCTAAGCTTAGAGTACCTCATAGCTTCCTTCACACAATCGTGTGGTTCCCCATCTTCTGGGGTTGGCAAGGTCTCTGCTGGGTTAAGTGTGTTACATCTTAGTAATGTTACATCTTCCCTTTCCAACATCCTGTAATAATTCCTAATCCTAGGCATCGTCAAAGTATACTTGCCTTGATTCAAAAGATTCCTTAGACTGTGGTGGCAGAGAATGGTAATTGGGTACCCCATTGTCAAGGTTGTTGCTTTCTCGTACATAAGATATGCCCCGGCCATTGCTCTGTAGCATGGCGCGAAACCCATTTCTACCTCTGAATATGCGACAGAGTAATAGGCTATGGGCTGTGGACTAGGTCCAATGCCTGTTGGTTGCGTAAGAACAGCGCAGGCATACTTCCCTTTGGCTGAAGAAGAAACATACAATCCAAATTCTTTGGAATAATCTGGAAGCGCTAAAGCTGGCGCTTCTTGCAATTTGTGTTTAATTGTCTCAAACGCCAAATCAGCTTCCCTTGTCCAAGTAATGCAACATTGGAGTTTATCACTACCTGTTTCCTTAATCATCCCCCTCAATGGAGCGACCAGTCTAGTGTAATCCTCCACCCATGCTGAACTATACCCAGTAATGCCCAAAAACATCATCATTTCCCTAACCGTTCGTGGTTTTGGAGCCTTCTGAATAGCTTCCAAGTGTTCATTAGTGACACTGCGATGTCCCTGTGTAATAGATTGTCCTAAGTAAGTTACCTTTTCCTGGCAATACTGTAGCTTCTTTTTAGACACCTTGTGTCCCTTCTCCGCCAAAACCTTTAACAGTTTAACGGAATCCCTGTGACATGTTTCTTCATCTGGGGCACAAAGGAGTATGTCATCCATGTACTGAATGGCAGTACTACTTATCGTCTGCCCTAACCCGTCTAAGTCCTCCTTCAAGACCTGATTAAAAACATGAGGACTGTGTTTGTACCCTTGTGGCATTCTGGTATATTGATAATGTTGACCTTTGTAGGTAAACCCAAATAACCCTTGACTTTCTACACTAAGAGGTATAGAAAAGAAAGCCCCGCATAAATCAATTACTGTAAATACTTTGGCTGTAGATGGAATCTGAGTCAACAGCACATGAGGATCAGGAACTTCAGCTGGATAGCTGACGACTACCTCATTCACAGCCCGTAGGTCATGTACCAGACGATATGAACCATCAGGTTTCGTTACTGGCAGAAGAGGTGTGTTACTTAACGGATATTGAGTTATCTTCAAGACTCCTGCCTCTAACAATCCTTTGATCTGTGGCTCAATTCCATCAATTGCTTCCTGTTTCAATGGGTATTGGTTTTTCCAAGGGGGTTTTGCACCCGGTATGAGTTCAACTCTCAATGGACGAGCTGATTTCACAAATCCAATGTCTGTACTGTTCTTTGCCCACAGGTCTGCTGGCACATTCTGTATCATTTCTTCTCTGAGGTCTTTTTCAGGTTGTACAGGAAGGATTAGCTGGTTCATTAGCTTCACAGTCTGCGGATGTCCTATTCCTTGAGCAGAGATCATCAGTTTTGTGAACTGTCCATCAATGCTCCTCCAGATAGCAGGGTTTTCTTTTGTCGTTACAAATCTGGCTTTTTCTGAGTCTGCCATCATTGCCCCTAAATGCTTCTGTTTATAGTGTTCAGATATCATAAGTGTCACATGAGGGATGCTACCCTCAATCTTATGCTCCTGATCTAGATAAGTGTCACTGTTTATCTTCATAGCCACTCCCTGAGGGCCTAGGATTATACAACTTGTACTAAGCTGTACCTGTTTTGGCTGATGCTTCAGCCACTCATCTGGGTTTGCATCTGCAACTTCTCTAAAATACTGGAGTGTACAATGCAATGGATCAGTAGGCCTTCTGGCCTCTGACATGTGTGCCAGGATATAATTGTCCCACATCCTTGCTGGTTCCATTAGGTCTGGGCTAAGCCCTCCCACCCAATACACCATAGATGCGTTGTTGTCCATCATGACAGACAGCTGTCTGTTCTCTTGTGGCACTGTCACCCGACAGCCGTCAGGTGTGCATTTCACTGTACAGTTCAATTGGCATAGTGCATCTCTCCCTAGTAGCCCTATTGGCGTGTGTTCTGATACAAGTATTGACAGATCTGCTCTCTGTCCTTTGTACTCTAAGCTTACAAGCTCAGTAGTAGGGATCAGCTGTTTAATTCCCTCGAATCCGATTGTCTTCACATATTTCCCAGACATAGGAAGGTGCGTGGCATCTTCAGGCTTCAGACAGGTGTAGGCTGCTCCACTGTCCACCATCAATTCTAATGGACGTTGGTTGACCGACACCCATATGGTAGGTTCATCTTCAGGCCTGTTTGTCACCACCAGCTGGCACCCCCCTCTCGGATCTTCTGGGCACCCCTATAGCCCAGCTGCTGGGCCTCCGTAGGGGTTCACCACTCCTGGAGCCGGTGTAGCAGGGGGCCTATATCTTCCTTTTTGTTTCCCCCCTGCGCCCCCCTGGTTCTTCTTCCAGCAGGTACGGGCTAAGTGTCCATCCTGGCCGCATTGGAAACATGGTCCTAACATCTTCTTCCCGGCTGCGGTCCATCCCTCTTGTGGTGGTCCTTGGCCAGGCTGGTTGTATGGCTGGTACGGAACCACTTGCACCCCTGGTGGCCCCTGTGGGTATGGATACCCCCCTTGTGGCCCCTGTGGGTATGACTGGGGAGGGACAGTTTGCAGTTGCTGTGGCTGAGATGGGACCTGTAGGGCTATGGTCTGCACTCTCTCTCTGGTTTTCTTGCCTTCAGTCAATTGTACTTGAGTTAGTTTTCTGAGTGAGTCTTCGTCTTGTGCCTTCTGTATCTGAATCTTCTTTCTAAATAATTCTACTTGGTGTGCTACGTTGTCTATATAAACAGCCTTGTTCATGTGTCGTAGCCCCACCACTTCTGCTAACTTGTTCTTAACTGGGGTAGGGAGACCTTGTTGAATCTTTTCCCTGATTATGGCTTTTTCTAACGGGTTATCTTCGGCATCCTTCCCTGTCACACTTCTCCATTGAGAGTGCACACGGGCTACAAAACCCCTGGGATTCTCATCTTCTCCCAGTGGCATCACGATGATATTGTCTGGGTGAATGTGAGTAGGGTATGTCTCTCTGATTGCCTTCCACAGCCTGCCTCTGTTTGCTGCGAAGAGCTCTGGGTCATAAACTGATGTACCGATATATTTATGAAGTCCTGCCTTCGTCAATATTTCCTGCATGGTGTCCAATCCTGTAATAAAGGCTAAGAGTCTTTTCAGGTCTCCCATCGCGGCCTGCGTCCCTGTCAGTCTCACGTCCATCTCGTTAGTCCAAGGGTGACCCCCATCTTCTAGGACTGGGAGTTTTTCGATCACTTCAGACAGATCTGTATGACCCCAAGGACGATATTCTATCTTGTTATCTCGAAACAGCACCGGGAAGATCCCCTGAATTTCCTCTTCCTCCGATGCCTTCCCTCTTGGTCTAAGGTCATAATTGCTTACTAGTGGCTTCGTTCTTTCGTCCCGCCTTGGTGTCGCTGTAGACCTTGGGAGGTTCGGCTGGGATGTATGATGTGATGACACTTGAGCTACCTGTTCTAACAGTTCCTCTATCTGTCGTATACAACTTTCCTCCTCTCTTAGGCTTCTCTCTTGGAGTTTTCTTGCCCTCTTTCTTAACTCCTTCTTATCCTTTTTCACCCTTTCTTCCTCCTCTTCCTCTGACATCTTCTTCTTTTGCTTTAAGCTCTCTTTCTTCTTCTCTATCTTCAGAGACTCCTGCTCATCTTCAGAACCACTTTCTTCTTTTCCCTTTTTATAGCGTCCCTGTTTTTCGGCCCTGGCTATTAGTTTTCTGATCTGAGCACTGTAACCTCCCTGTGCATTGCTGTCAGCACCGGAACATTCGCCTTCACCTCCACTGCCATCTTCACTGTCATCTGTCTTGTTCTCTGGTTCGAAATCCACGGTCACTTTCGCTCTTCCCCGCTCTAGTACATTATCACCCTCATCTTTGATAGTGAAGGCTCCGTTCGTACTTAGGACGGGGACCTGAGGGTAGATCCGCTGAGAATTGTCCTCCAGTATCTTGGCATAGGGAGGAGGACTGGAGATTGGAGCTGTGTGTGAGAATGGAATGTTCACTTTCTCTTCCATTGCTTTGGCCAATTCATCTCTTTTTTCTGGATCCATGTGAGCTGTTTTCTCATTCCAAGCTAATGCTACTTTCTGCCCCTCTACCTTGAAGAGGTCTAAAATAGCTAACTCTAACCTGCGTTTCTCTGATCTAATCTTTCCTTTTTGATGCGCCTTATGTGCATTGATAAGTATCTCCAATGTTGCAATTAATTGTAAGTCAAAGGTGCCCTCTTCTGGCCATGGTTGTTCAATGTCTGCCCAACGAATATTCCATTTCGTTGACATTTTGCTAATCTCCTTAACAAGAGGATTCATTTTTTCCACTATAGCCACAGGGGATGAATTTGCTAATATTCCCTTATCTGTATTAACAGCCCTCACAATGTTACTGGGTTTGGCTCCCATGTCTGAAATATTTATACTGCTTAATATGCTGAAAATATGCTATAAGGTGTACTTTTCTTACAACCCACCTTCTGTTGCCGTATCTGCTAAACAGATGCTAGTCCAACTTTTAACTGCGTCAACTGTCTACACAGAACATTACAATTCAGAACAACGGATTGTTTCAGTGGTATTGTGTATTATTGACTTAAATGTAATCTATGTGTGTGTGTTTTAATTTAAATTTAATTAAAATTTTAATTCAATTTTATTTAAATTATTTAAATAATTATAACTAATTAATCACTAACAATCAATTATCACTATTAATTAATATTAATTAATTATTAATAATCATAACTAAATAATCATTCAATTTAAATTTAAATTCAATTTAATTTCAATTCAATTCAATCCAAATTTAGTTTAGTTTTAATCTAAATGTTTTTCCCTTATTGTGTATGAATGTGTATCACTTAATTGCTCAGTCAATACTAATTATAGTTCAGGTCAACTTTAATTATTAAACTACAAAGGCTGTTCAACACAATTTATCAAATTACAAAGGCAGGTCACGCTCTAAGTCTTTCTGATCCACAAACCCTTGATTGATCAATCCTCAGATAGAAACTGTTCTGCTATTCTTTAATCAAAAACTGTGAAAAAGAACTTAACTTGAAATAAAAAGATGTAAAACACGAATAATGACAACAACCTGTAAAGAAATCGATTTATTTTGGAAGGAATAAAATGATTAATTATTAATTACAATCTGTAAAGAAATCGACTTGTTATTTGAAAGGAATGCATAATTAATTAGACTTAGTCATTGACACTTCATTGATGTAACCCTGTGAAAGAAAACGTTATCATTGGACTATTACAATCTGTCCACTAGATGGCAGCAAGTTCCTTCCATAGATCTGATAGGCTCAGATGGAATCTGATTCTGTAAGCAACCGAAAATGTCTTATCGATTGCTTCAGACCACCCTGCCGTGATCTTCAAGTCGCAACCTATTATTTTCCACAATCCATAAACAACCCAACCGTCAAACGAAAAGAATGAACGATTAGTTAGAATTATTCATTATATAATCATATACATTGATTTAAAACCTGTGGAGTAATGGTTTTCATTAGACAGTTGAATTATCCATAGACCGTAAAAAACAATAGGCTGTGAAAGTAATAGGTTGTCAAGGGGCTAACTCCAATTAATCAGCTCCTCCTTGCAAGATGCAGTCTATGAATGCCTTGAACCATCTAAAATATCCCGCTGATCAATTCACTCCATCTCCAACTTTAAGTAAAATGGAGGAAAAAAAAAAATCCGTCTCCAGTCTCTGCTGGGCTACGCCCCTCTCCGCGCATGTGCCCGCTTTTCACCAGACTTGCGAATGAAAACTCAACAAATATCCCCAAACTACTTTAAAATACCCCAACGATCAACCCACTTTATCTCTATACCACTACAGTCTATGTGAAATGGATTTTAACTTTATCTTTTATGCAACAATCAAATTCAGGTTCCCTTTGTAGTAGAAAGGATTTTCAACTCCGTGTGTGCATGTGTGTTTTTGCAGCCTTTTTTTCTCTGAAATGAGACACACAGAAAGGGAGGGGATGGGCTCTACCCCACGGTTTTTCCTTGAAAAACCACGGTCTTCACAAACAGAGCACATTCACGACTCCGCAATATCAAGATTATCTTTCAATGCAGTTAAACGTATTATTTCACTTTAATATTCTCTAATGCCTTTTTTCCACAGCCTCTGTACTTGAGCGCCTTGAGCGCCTGCAGGCATAAGGCTCGGACGGCACTAAAGTAATTAGCTCTGCTTCACAAGGACAATGGTCCTCTTGTCTTCTCAAACAGGAATTCTCATTCCTTATACATACAATAACACAATTATCAGACTCTCTTCTGATTTATCACAAGATATCAGCCCACTGTGAGAACGTCTTCCACGCAGTATTCTACTGACAGCGCATTCGCAAAACGCGCACTGAAGCAATTCATCCTTTGCTCCACAACACACACGATACTTCTACAATATCGTACAATTACACATTTTATGTACAAATACAGATTTCTAAATCCGGCTCTTTAAATTCAATCCAATTGTAATTATCTTATATTTCTAACAGATACTCAACACAAATCTAAATTCTTTTGTTTACAGCTTAAGACCATTTAATTACATCAAAGCTGGAAGTCTGACAGAGAGAGAGAGGGACAGAGAGGAGGAGGGGGGAGCAGCTGTTATTTCTGGCACAGAGAGAGAGAAAGAGAGCAGAGAAAGGGGGAGCAGAGAAAGGGGGGGAATTGGCTACTTACCTCCAGGCGCTGAGAGAAGTTGAAGAGATGCAAAAATTGACGGTCACTATAATTACTTATAAGCTATTAATTTACTCGTGGACTAGGCTCGCCATTATTTCGTATATATTGGTATCTGTTACCGCTAAAAATGAAGAAGAGTTCTTGAGCAAATTTAAGAATGTTTATTCAAAAAAAACAGGTTACACAGCATGGCCCCTCAATGGAGCTGATGGTCCGAATCGGTCACAGGATATAAAGTCAAAGATATGGATGTGAAGAAAAAGAAGAGAAAGAGTCCCTCTGTGTACAGGATTTTATACCCCCCCCTTGTCACTGTCGCTGAGCCAATCAAAACAGAGTCCACGTCATTTTAATTTGGTTGAATACAAAGTATACCAGTGAGATCATAGTAGGTGAGGTCATTTTCTGTCCTGTAAATAGGATGTTATTGTCTTATTATAATGCAATTCACCCTATGGTCTAATACAATTCGAATGCAATTTATGCTATGGGCGTCTTTCTGGCTCGGGCCCTAATGCAATTATATCTACTCATGATGATATTACATCCTCTGCACATGCATGTCAAAAGGCCATTGTGTGTATTAGAGGGCCATGGCTATGGTTACAGAGCATGAAAATACACTACAGCAGCACTATCGTGCACAGATCAGCCTTACAACATGTAACGTTAAGTGCCTGTTACTTGCCGCTTTCAGTTCTAGTAGACTAGTTTAGATCTCGCAACCAGGGAAATGCTGACATGAAATGCCAACACGATTCTATTTTTATTTCTCCTGACACTTTGAGCACTGTGCTTTTTTTTGTTGGTGAACTACCGTAATAAGCCTAAAAAAGTTAAACTGTTCAAAAAGTGCAACTTCTCTGCTTTCAGAAACTGTTTGAATTTTTTAGATTGGGCATATAGTTCATGAATTACGATAGTTTTAAGGAACGCTGTAGAATCCGCTGTAGACAGCTCCGGTTTCGGAGCAAGACGCGAATCTATCGGCATTAGTCAAATGAAATACATGCTCACATCCAGTCATCCGCTCACTGCTCTCCATCAAAAATGGCACATCCATCAATAATATGACATAATAACAACTGCTCTGATTAGATTGCTTAGATTGTTTAATACATCAACGGGGGGAAAAGCGTATAATGCTTCCTCCATTGAACGGAAAGTCCTATCTATTCCATTCAAAGTGTTTTAGTCTTCTCCCCTTTCCACTGGTAATAAGGAATTGGCAAGAATAGATCGATAGAAATAGATCAACATAATGCAGCACTATCATGCACAGATCAGCCTTAAAACATGTAACGTTAGATATATAACGGAGCGATGTATTTCTACGGAAAGGCTGACTGACGCGGGGCTCATACAATCTCCGCGAGTGCTCCGGTGTCTTGCTGGTAGTCAAATGTATTTATTTATATATACAGCATATGGATGTTACCTGCCGCTTTCAGTTCTAATAGTTTAGATCTCGCAACCAGGGAAACGCCGACATGTGTTAAAGGGAGCAGGACTCGAATCTACCAGCATTTGACTGCAGCTGGACTGAGGAACAGCATAGGCACAGCACATCGCCATAATAGCGATTTTTTTAAATGCTTGTTGTAAATAAAAGTTATATGATGCATTGAAATGACATTAAACTAAGATAATATGATGGTTAGCATAAGTTTTCTAATCTTTATTATTACAGAAACAGTAAGTGACATTCTCCGAGAGCGAAATCTGTTGTAGTATTTAAAGATGGCGGTTAGCGAAGAAATCTATGAACATGGGATGACGATTTCCATTGACCAATCAACGGTGTGCAGTGTCACACGTCACAGGCAGCCTGGCAAAAAAGTACATTTTCGGCCCTGTAGTTCCTGCTCGTGAAGGGTAGCTAAAGAACCGAGCCGAGCCGAGCCGGGCCGACAAATGGAAAAGCGCCAAAGAAGCAGGCCAGCCCGAGCTGACCCGGGCTGGCCCTGTAGTGGAAAAGCGCCAAAAGTGCATTTACTGGTCAAAAAGAACACCAAGGTTTCTGAGCTTAGACCTTACTGTTGTTGAGAGGGTCCCCATGCATGTAGCAATTTTTTTAGTGACTTTATCTGAACCTATAATAAGAACCTCGGTTTTGTCTGCGTTTAGTTGGAGGAGTTTGCCATCCAATCCTTCACAGCAGTCAGACAGTCAAATAGAGCAGACAACAACAGTCGACGTTTAGTGTAACCATGATTTTTCAATTAAACGCTGCTTTATTTTAGCGACGTTTATGGAATATCCCCCTGGCCACAAAACAAACACAACACACACACACACTCAGCTGCTCTCACCGTCAATATAATAATCATCATCATCCTAATAATAGTAATAATAATAACCATAATCATAAGTAGTATTATTATAGTAATAACAACAACAATAATATAATATTAGTGTTATTAATAATTATTATAATAATAACAATAATAATTAAGAATAGTAATATAATAAGAATAACAATAGTAATAGTAATAATAATAATGTATTTATTTTCTCAGGACTCAAAGACATCCAGAATAGAGAGATACATAAAGAGTTCAATATGAAATGGCAGTTTGAAAAGCAGGTTTAGAGCTGGAGAATGTTCTGAAGACCATATAACCTTCATACTAGAATAACATGCTGTTGGAGTGTGTGTGTGTGGCGTGTGTATGCGAGTGTGTGTGTATGCGTGCGTGCATGCGTGTGTGATTATCCGACTGTGATCCTCTTAGCAATCCACATTCCGACCCGGCTCAACACTGCCTGTGTGTGTGTGTGTGTGTGTGAGTGCGTGTGTGTGTACTATAGTCAGATCTTTTAAAGGTTATTTATTTATTAGACTCTTAAAATAACATCATAAATCATAACAACAATTCACACTCCGTCTCTCCCCCCACAACCTGCTCTTCATCATCATCATCATCATCAGTATTATTACAGGATTATTCCAAATTAATCATTTCAACAGCAAAGAAGCGATAGTCATATGTTACATGTAACATACTATTGGAGAGTGTGTGTATGTGTGGGTGTTAACAAAGCCTTTCTTAAGGATGTAACAGATCTAATCTATCATAGAGATCAAACGCTTCTGTTCAGACAGGATGACACGGATTAGCAACGTCCTGTGTGTGTGTGTGTGTGTGTGTGTACAACGTCTCCTCGGTTCCTCACGTCACTCAAGTCTGGAGAAGCAGTTTGTAAGGTCACATGATCTCTAAAAGCTGTTAGCTTAAAAATACACTTTATCTGTCTGCTCTGTCCTCCCCTATCATCCCCTAGCCTCCCCTATCATCCCCTATCCTCCCCTGTCCTCCCCTATCATCCCCTATCCTCCCCTATCACCCCATATCCTTCCCTAGCCTCCCCTATCCTCCCGTACCCTCTCCTATCATCCCCTATCATCCCCTACCCTCCCCTATCATCCCCTATCCTCCCCCATCACCCCCTATCCTCCCTGGCCTCCCCTAGCCTCCCCCAGCCTCCCCTATCCTTCCCTGTCATCCCCTATCCTCCCCTGTCCTCCCCTATCCTTCCCTATCCTTCCCAAGCCTCCCCTATCCTCAACTGGCCTCCCCTATCCTCAACTGGCCTCCCCTATCCTCAACTGGCCTCTCCTATCCTCCCCCAGCCTCCTCAGACCTCCTCCAGACTCCCCTGACCTCTCCTAGCCTCCCGCAGCCTCCCCAGACCTCCCCCGGTCTCTCCTAATGGTTCTAAAGGGTTTTTCGCAGAAGGTTCTAGATGGAACCCAAAAATGTTCTTAAAGGGTTCCACTACAGGGAAGAACCTTTAGAACCCTCTAGAACACTCTAGAACTCGTTAGTTGTCCTTTAGTCTTACTCCAGCGTTGCTCTGGGAAACGGCGTGAGAAAGACATGATTGGTCCTGGAAACAACATGTCACTGACACTCATCTAGTACTGTGTGTGTGTGTGTGTTAGTCTCTGTCCCTCAGGGCTCGGAGGATGTAGTTTTCTCTCTCCAGCTGGGCGTTTCTCTCTGACAGCTCTTTGATCTGTTCCCGTAGCAACTCCACCTCCTCCCTCACCGCCAGCATGAGGTGGGTCTTCACCAGGTCCTACACACACACACACACACACACACACACACACACACACACACACACACACACACACACACACAGTTTAATGAGGAATCACATTTAATTGGATCTGTAATTGTTAAACAATACATGTATGTTATGAAATGTATTCTCTGAAAACAGTACACTCACACTCACACTCACACTCACACTCACACTCACACTCACACTCACACACACACACACACCTGGCCCAGAACAGACCACAGTAACAGAACATCAGTCTTACCATGGCTTGTTCTATCTTGTTGTCGATGGCGATCATGCTGCTGCCAGACCCACTGAAACACACACAGGATGAGAAGGTGTGTGTGTGTGTGTGTGTGTGTGTGGTGTGTGGTGTGTGTGTGTGTGTGGTGTGTGTCTGAGTGTGTGTGTGTGTGTATGGGTGTGTGTGTGTGTGTGTGTGTGGTGTGTGTGTGTGTGTGTGTGTGTTTGGCACATGGTTCACATTATATTCCTGACCAACTGATCCACCACATTCTTGCTCACACACACACACACACACACACACACACACACACACACACACACACACACATACACACCCAGAGTCCGTCTCCATGGTTACCTACTCACACCTATGTCCTAGGGCTGGACGTTAAACTGCCCCGGAACTGGTTAACCAGATTCAAAATGACATTGTTGTAGGGTTTGACACAGCCCTATACTATACTACTACAATACATTCATGTGAAAACACAATTAGGCTACTTCATAGTTTCATAAATATAAATGTAAAGGCACATTTTAGTAAGCTACACCGTACATGAAAATACATGAAACACCTAACATCCCTAGCTCGGTTGATGGAGGGTGCAAGGAAGATCTCTGAAGGACAACATCTTGGGACAGCGTCTTCATTTAATGAACTGCTCTTTCTCATGAGCTTGGTTCTTACGCAAAGTTTCAACAAGGTGTTTCAGTTAGGGTTAGGGTACTGTGGCAACCCACTCAGCGCCCCTAAGCCGGGGGCAGAGTATGATGGACAGTGCCCCGAGCCCCTAGGCAGAGTGATAGACAATTGCTACTCTCTGCTCGCACAGCAGAACCGCGTCCGACAATCACCACAGTGGAACAGCTGTGCCAGCGGAGGAGAACAGGATATAGAGACCTGGCAAACGAACCGAAGATTTACAGAATAGCTGGAGAAAGTACCAAGGGTGCAACGGAGCGCCACCCCCTTTCCTGAACGGACGGATCCCCTACCGACAGCCCCCTCCAGTAGAGGGACCCCTACCTTATCCTTTTTGGGCTTTAAACTGAATGAGTTATCCTTTTGCCCCTGATGCCCATTCCCCCTATTCATTGACTACTGATTCTTGAGTTGACCTTAAAGTGTTGAACATTGACTTTTGTTACGGCTACGCCATCCTCCTGAATGGGCGGCGCCCCGACACATCCTGAGATAGGAATAAATATGGCGATGTGCCTAAAAGTGACCTCCGTCTCCTCTTCTCTCTAGCTCTGTGTGTGTACTTTTCCTCTGGTCAAGTAAGCGGGTTCCCACAGTACCCATGGTAGAGCTGTCAACATATAGAAATGTCAAAATAAAAGTGGATAAATACAGCATTTGTGGTCATTTAGTGATCGTATCCTTCTGAGAAGCGGTCACGTGACGTGACACGCGATTATGATTGCTTCTAAATAGTATTTTTTGACAGGTTATCAGTGTTTCCTCCAGGATTTTTCACATTAGTGGTGTAGCGGTTATCTTTCGCTCGCGTGCACGCGCATAAAACGCGCACTGGCGCTCAAAACAAAGACGTAGTTTCACCAAAAACTAGAGAGTGGCAACAATTATAATTTCTTAAATAGCGGTTAAGTCATTAAAGCCGAGCAGGTGATTTTATATAGAAGGTGATCAAATACCAATATATCCTACAGCTGCAGCGGAACATGCGGAACGCGCATTACACACACACACACACAGAAAGATCAATACGAAGTAGGCCTACATGAGAGTACACGCACAAAACCGGCTAACGTTACTCATTAACTGTTTACACAAGTAAAATCACAGTGTGACAGTCAGATGGAGCATTCGGTAAACAACAACAGCAAGGTAATGCTATCAGTTGAGTTAAAGAAAACCAACTCTTACCTTTGAGGACACCAACATGAGCCCTGCTTACCCGTACCTCCTCCGTTCTGTTCGTGGTGATTTTAGAGGCAATAGATTATTTTTGCCCCGCGCATATTGCTATGAATAGTTCGAAGCTAGGTGCTTGCACGTTAGGTGCGAGAATGCTTGGTTAACCCATTAGCGGGAACATTATTTGTTTCACAAAATAGGCTGATTTATTTGACCATGAACATCAGAGACATACATTACGAATGTTCATTTAAAATACTCTATACTGAGCACTGGTATAAGAACACGAACCAGAGAACAGCAGTAAATGCAATAACCCACAGTCGTCGCTGATGATGTTGCATTTTCGATTAGGATACGGGATTAAAGGCACCGGCGACGGGCTAAAAGAGAAATCCAAATGTCCTGCTAAATTCGGACCAATCACAAAACTGTTTTGAAAGCGCCTCGCGCGGCGCGCCTGTTGAGAGCGATTCAGTCTCGATTGCAGTGCGAACACAAACGACAAGGTTAATTGCAACATTGTAACATATTGTAAATAACTACGCCCTAAATCGTAACGAAATGTTGGTCTGGAAGCAGCCTAAATATAGCTTCAATCTGCTTTTTTTCTGTTCTCCGGTCATAATAACTCGCTGCCTTTCTGCGCTGCCTGAATCAAAGTGGACTGTCTGAATCAATTAGTGGCGGAGGAAATTCATTCGTGGCGGCGCGCCACGAATAAATGCATATAGAGGAAACACTGGGCTATTGTCAAAATATTTTTTTTGTAGTACCCTAATGATCTCTTTGATGACTTTCAATCAGGCTTTCACCCCCCTACATAGCACTGAAACGACCCTCATTATGGTCCTTAATGACATTCGTGACATTCAGTTCTGGAAAAATCTCAGTTTTGGTATTACTAGATCTTAGTGCTGTCTTTGACACTGTAGACCACGACATTCTAATAGATAGACTAAAAACATGGGTAGGACTTTCAGGCACTGTCCTAAACTGGTTTAGATCCAACCTGCAGGACAGAAGCTATTATGTCTCCAGTGGCAACTTTAGACCAAATAAAAATGACATGTGGAGTTTCCCAAGGATCAATCCTTGGTCCCCTCCTATTCAATCTCTACATGCTTCCATTGGGACACATCCTAAAATTGCCTACCACAACTAGGCGGATGACACTCAAATCTACATAGCCCTCTCACCTAACGACTATAGCCCCATCGACAATCTCTGTAATTGCATTGACCAAATAAACACCTGGATGAGACCAAACTTCCTACAACTAAACAAGGATAAAACGTAATAATTGTATTCAGTGCACCAGACTCGATTCTCCCTCTCTTCAAACAAAAAAACAGGTCAGAAATCTTCTGGTGTAATTCTAGACTCCGATCTAAACTTCAACAGCCACATAAACTCAATAACTAAATCAGCCTACTATCATCTGAAAAACATAACAAGAATAAGGGGTTTCATGTCCAAACAAGACCTTGAAAAACTCATCCATGCATTTGTTACGAGTAGACTTGATTAGTGTAATGGTCTAGTAACAGGCCTATCTAAAGGAGCTATTTGTAAATTGCAGCTCATCCAAAACACATTACACCAATCCTGACATCCCTACACTGGCTACCAGTCTCTCAGAGAATTGAATTCAAAGTACTCCTAATTGTATACAAGTCACAAAATGGTCTTGGACCAAAATACATCAAATAGATCTCCTCCCACCCTATATTCCAGCAAGGCCCCCCTGAGACTAATCAGCTAATCATTCCAAGAGTGAAAAAACAAAACACAGTGAAGGAGCTTTCAGTCACTCTGGTGCATGCTCCTGGAACAAACTCCCTGAAGAAATCAAAGGCCTAAACTCTAAAAATATTGAAAACTAAGCTAAAAACCTTCATGTTTTGTAGCAGTTATGATTAAACACTAATACTTCCAACTATGTCTTTTTATCCATTATCTATTATCTTATTTAATGTTTTATCTATTTATTTCTTATATCTGCAGTAGTTATGAGTTTAGGTTGAAACATGCTGAAAGGTCTATAATGTGATAATCTGCTACCTTAATCCTGTATCATGGTAGAATACTTATATATGGTGCAGAGGTATATCCTACACCCAGAGTCCATCTCCATGGTTGCCTACACCCAGAGTCTGTCTCCATGGTTACCTACACCCCGGAGTCTGTCTCCATGGTTACCTGTGGCAGAAGACCAGCAGGGAGACGAGAGCTGCGTCAGACTTCTGGACAGGAGGCGTGGCCTGTACACTCACTGACCAATGAGGAGCCAGGGTCTGGGGTTGAGTTGTGGTCCGGGATTGTGGTTGAGTTATGGTCCAGGGTTGTGGTTGAGTTATGGTTTGGGGTTGCTGTTGTGGTTGAGTTGTGGTCCAAGGTTGTGGTTGAGTTGTGGTCCAGGGTTGTGGTTGTGGTTGAGTTGTGGTCTGAGGTTTGGGTTGTGTTTGAGTTGTGGTCTGGGGTTGTGGTTGAGTTGTGGTCCAGGGTTGTGGTTGTGGTTGAGTTGTGATATGGGGTTGTGGTTGAGTTGTGGTCTGAGGTTGTGGTTGAGTTGTGGTCTGAGGTTGTGGTTGAGTTGTTGTATGGGGTTGTGGTTGAGTTGTGGTCTGAGGTTGTGGTTGAGTTGTGGTATGGGGTTGTGGTTGAGTTGTGGTCAGGGGTTGTGGTTGTGGTTGAGTTGTGGTCATGAAGGGTTGTGTTGTCTCCATGGTGATGGTTGGGTGTAGGCTCCTCCTCCTCGGCTCCAGACGACCGCTCGGCCAGGACTCTCTGACCCCGGGACCACCCCTGACCCCACCCCCCCCTCCCTTCCTCCACCTGACCCCATCCCCCCCTCCCTCCCTCCACCTGGTAGACAGCTGCAGAGGTCTGGAGAGAGGAGGGGGGGTGAGGGGGGGTCTGGGCTTGGGCTGAGGGGGGAGGGAGGAGGGAGGAGAGGAGAGGGAGGAGGGAGGAGAGGAGAGGGAGGGGGGGAGGGAGGGAGGAGGAGAGGAGAGGGAGGGGGGGAGGGTGGAAGGGTTGGATGGAGGGAGAGAGAGTGGGCGGGGCTTGTGGGGGCGGGTCTCAAACACAGAGATGATCTTCTTCACGCTGCCGAACATGACGACCAATCACTTCCTTTCCTCTCAGCCAATCACAACGTCTCTTCCTTTCCTCTCAGCCAAACACAACGTCTCTTCCTTCCCTCTCAGCCAATCACAACGTCTTTTTCTGTCCTCTCAGCCTGAGCCTCACTTCCTGTCCTCTCAGCTCAGGTTGACATCACAACTCCAAACCACTTCCTGCGAATAGGCCCGTCAGCCACCAGCCAGCCCAACTGGTCAGACCAGACCTGTCGATCCCAGAGCACTGATAACTGATCAGACCAGACCTGTTGATCCCAGAGCACTGATCACTGGTTAGACCAGACCTGTTGATCTCAGAGCACTGATCAGACCGGACCTGTTGATCCCAGAGCACTGGTCAGACCAGACCTGTTGATCCCAGAGCACTGATCACTGGTCAGACCAGACCTGTTGATCCCAGAGCACTGATCAGACCAGACCTGTTGATCCCAGAGCACTGGTCAGACCAGACCTGTTGATCCCAGAGCACTGATCAGACCAGACCTGTTGATCCCAGAGCACTGGTCAGACCAGACCTGTTGATCCCAGAGCACTGATCACTGGTCAGACCAGACCTGTCAATCCCAGAGCACTGATCACTAGTCAGACCAGACCTGTCAATCCCAGAGCACTGATCACTGGTCAGACCAGACCTGTCCATGTTGGTGTCAGTGAGAGGCAGACCCAGCCAGCCGATCCCAGAGCGTTCCATCCATCTCTGGGTCAGGACTCTGCAGACACCTCCTTTCCTCTCAGCCAATCACAACGTCACTTCCTAAAGGTTAAAAAAAGGTTAAAAAATAAAAGATAATCCATCCTTTTGCCTGATTGGCTGATCTCTAATCCCAGCTTCCTGACCAGGTGAGAGCGTTTCCGTGGCCGCTGAGATAAGTGTTACCACGGTGACAGCGGTGAGGAGTGGAGAGTGTGTTTCTGCACGCTCGGCCGTCTATCTCTCCCCCACACACACACACCCCACTGTCCTGCTGCGCGATAGGCTCTCCCACACACACACTCCATTGTGCCACTCTGTGATAGGCTCTCACAGGCGCCCTCTCATTCCAACCCCGCCCACTCACTGCCTCAGCCAATGGGAGCGTCTCTGGCATTCTCTAAACGCCCACTCCCTGAGAGGGACTACGAGACACACCCTGAACCAGCCTGTGTGTGTGTGTGTGTGTGTGTGTGTGTTTGTGTCTGTGTGTGTGTGTGTATCTGTGTGTGTCTGTGTGTTTCTGCGTGTGTGTGTATCTGTGTGTGTGTATGTGTGTGTGTGTGTTTATGCGTGTGTGTGTAACTGTGTGTGTATGTGTATCTGTGTGTGCGTGTGTGTGTGTATGCGTGTGTGTGTATCTGTGTGTGTGTATCTGTGTGTGTGTGTGTATGCGTGTGTGTATCTGTGTGTGTGTGGTGCCACGCCAGTTTGCCCTCCCTCCCTCCCTCCCGCTGCTGTATCATATAAACATTGACATGATGATAAGACACACACACACACACACCCAGACACACACACACACACACAATGTCAACCTTATTACTGTACATAAGCACACAGGGTTGATATTTACCACACAAACACAGACAACCCTACCCCGACAATCTCTCTGTCTCTCTCTCTGTCTGTCTGTCTGTCTGTCTCTCTCTCTATCTCTCTCTCTCTCTCTCATACAATTAAAGGTATACTAGAACAAAGAAATGATTACACTTATTTACAGTCTTATAGTGGTTTTATCCCATTTGACGTCCTTTTACTGACACTACAGCTAACAAATCTTGTCATTGGTCAAGTCTTTAAAGTCTTTTTGGGTGTTGGTGATCAGTGGCAAGTATGTGTCTCTGATTTCTTTGTACAGTTGGCAGGTAGTTAAAAAGTGTAGCTCTGTTTCCACCTTGTTTTGTTGTTTTTGTTTCTGGTCCATGAAATATTAGGCTATCTGTTTGAGCTTAAAATAATTGCTAGGTGGGCTATTTTATTTTATTTTAAGCTTAACAGATAGCCTAATATTTCATGGACCAGCCGCCAATTATTTCCAGTGGAGAAAAACTTTTCATAAAATTATGAATGAATTATGATTATGAATTCCACTAATCAATGGGAATTTGTATTTAGACTGTAAACACCGGGGATGCAGAGTTATTAAGCCTGAAAATGCATCTCTCTCTCCCGTTGCGCGCATGACCGTGTCTTGGTGTATTAAATTCATTGCATGAAAAAAACGAAACGAAACGAGTTATTTCCCGAACTTTGCTTCTCGGTCTGTCAGTCTCGATAGGAGAGCCGGATCAAGTTCATTCAATGCTGGTTATCTCACCCATTTTCATACGGTCACTGAGGTGTGCATATTATGCACATATACGACACGGTGAAGCATTTCTGCGACACGTATTTCTGCCAAAACCAGAATGAATGACCAGACAAAGCACATTTGTAGCAATCCGGGGCTTCCTCAAACTGTTGTCATGTTCTCAACTCCGCTCGCCATGAACAAACATTTGAACAAGAAGCAACTGCGTTCCAGACCAACTCCACCTCCGACTTTGAATGAAACGCAGCATAAACCGAAAACCTAGTGCATTCCAATTTGCTCTGGTGTTTGGTTGATTCTTTCCACTGTGTCAGGTAATTTTGTTTTTGTTTTCTTATAATTTGGTTTAGTCTAATCGGTGGCTCTGCTTGTGAACAGAGTCCCCGAACCAGCTCCCAGGGCTTTGTTGTGGAGCGTTTTAGGGTGACTTTCTTTCAGATGGTTGTAACATTTAAATGCTCTCTTTTTAATTTGATTAATTAATGGGTATTGTCCTAATTCTGCTCTGCATGCGTTCTTTGGTGTTTTCCATTGGATACGAAGAATGGATTTGCACAATCTCTCTCTCTCTCTCTCTCTCTCTCTATGTCTCTCTCTCTGTGTCTGTCTCTCTCTGTGTCCCTCCCTCTGTCTCTCTCTCTCTCTCTCACCCTCTCTCTCTGTCTGACTCCCTCGTTGTCTCTCTCTCGGTCTGTCTCTCTCTCTGTCTCTCTCTCTGTCTCTCTCTCTGTCTCTCTCTCTGTCTCTCTCTATGTCTCTCTCTATGTCTCTCTGTCTCTCTGTCTCTCTCTCTGTCTCTCTCTCAAACTATATATATCTCTCTCTCATGTCTGTACACGTTCTGCATTTTTCTGTCCAGCTGTACTAGTTGTTCAGGCTCTGGTTTTGGCTCCCTTCTAACTCTCTCCCCGCTCCCCCTCTCTCTATCTCTCTCCTCCTCCCCCCCTCTCTCTATCTATATCCTCCTTCCCCCTCACCCCCCCACCTCTCTCTCCTTCCCCCCCGTTTCTCCCTTTTAACAGCTACCATCTCTAACACACACAGCTAGCATCTCTAACAGTTCAATATCACCTAATTTAACTACTGAACTGCATATAAGAAAACGAATATACAGTGCTGCTTGAAAGTATGTGAACCCATTGTCCAATTATAGATGTATTTATTTTTTACCATGAAATCTTTATTTAATCAGAACCAGTCTTTTTTATCTGACATAACAGGTTTATATTTACCAACTCCATATGTTGGTTTGGAGCAAATCATACGTGTAGCAGAAAAACTAAATCATAAACAAATTAGTGTCAGGTGCCCTCAAAATACCCTCTGGCAGGAGGTAGAGGAGCCCAACAGCTTCTTTCACAGAGCTGTCACTCTGATAAACTACCCCCCCCTCCCTCCACACACCCCGCTGAACTACCCCCCCCC
>NC_137676.1:32673445-32675945 GCF_963989245.1 Nansenia antarctica
ATATCAACGTAAAAGAAGAAGGGGACACAACCTTAATCGAAGCAAATGCATACAGGTCGCAGTGCAAAAACGAGAAACCCCATGACCTCCATCTGAAGTTCCAACAGCATAACATTGTGGACCAGATATGCTCTTGCACTGCTGGGTAAGTTCTGCTTTTATAAAGTTAGCTAGTTGTCATTGCTACATCTTTTATTAGTCAAGATGACAAGGGCCTCGAAGTTGCAAGCTAATATTAGAGGTTGCTAGCTAGTGCTACTGTGTCATTGCTAGTCCTAGCTAGCAGCCCTCTCACCAGACTCAAATATGACTTATTAATAACTTATAAATATGAATTATTATTATTACATTTCACAACCGAAAATGCTTCCAATATATTAGGAAAATGTATAAAATTTGCAGGCAATACTGTAGTATGATTATCCAAACACAGAATTCCTAACTATTTTTAATCATTGGCATCTTTCCTCTTGGGCTTTGGAAATGGAAAAAATATCTCTCCCCCCTCTAAACTTTTAGGATATCTGCTGTCCAATTTGTAAAGTCCATAGGCACACCGCTTCACCATTATGAATAATGTCGGACTTCCTTCTTCACCAAGTAAACGGTTGCTAGTTATGATTGGACAAAAGGCATTTGGGGGCGGGGTTTTGCGAAAGGTCAATTGAGAACCAATTCTCATTTTCAATGATGACCTGGTCAAGAATAAAAACAAACATATAAACAGAAATACACTGGGTCAACACAAAACAATACATACAATACATGAGAACGGCAAAGACAGGGAAGATAAAATAAATAAAAACAAAGTCAACTAGCGCTATGTGTGAAGGGAGAGAGGGGGGTGTGTGTGTGTGTGCACGCGCATGTAAAAAAAAAAAAAAAACACACAAAAGGAAACACTAAAGAATATAGGAGGGGGCAGATCTGATCGAGAGGGGGATGCTATTCCACAGTCTAGGGGCTGCGACCGAAAAGGCACGGTCACCCCTGAGCTTGAGCCTTGATCTCAGGACAGCCAGGACCCCTGCGCTAGATCACTTGAAGTCAGTCCTGAACCGCACTGGCAGCCAATGGAGAGACGCAAGAATAGGGGTGATATGGTCTCTCTTCCAGGTACCTGTCAGGAGTCTGGCAGCGGTGTACTGGACTAATTGCAGGCGGGACAGGGAGGACTGACTAATCCCTGTATAAAGGGAGTTGCAGTAGTCTAGTCGTGAGGTTATGAAGGCGTGGACGACCTTCTCAAGGTCTTTGAATGAGAGAAAGGGCTTGATTTTTGCAGTCACCAGAGAGGAGCAGGTCATTAGACATTTAACAAGGCAGACTCTGTACTATGGCCAGGGTTAGGGTCTAAAACCTGACTGAAATCTTTCCAAGATGTTATTTTGGAGTAGGTAGGACAACAGTTGGCAGAGAATGAGCTTTTGAAAACAGTCCAGGACAGATGAAGCCAGTGAGACAGCTAGGACGCGAGTGGGGGGGGGGGGGGGGGGGGGGGGGGGGCGGGGATGTTGGTTCTGATGTCCTCAACATTTTTCTAATGAGAAATTAAAAAAGAATTCTGCACACTTTGTTGGGGATACATCTATGCTGGTACTGGGTGCGGGGCAAATGACAGAGTTGATGGTAATAAATAGGACCTTTGGGTTATGAGTTGTTGGCGATGAGATCAGAAAAGTACTTGGCTCTCGCAGCCTTAACTCCTTCCTGGTATTTTGGTAAGACTGTCCCTCAAAATCTCGAATGAAATCTGGAGCTTATCATGCCCTTCCTCCTCAGGGGCCCTACTGGTGTCGCTAAGCCAGGGCAGACCTTTAGACCTCTGGGCTTTTTCACTCTGAGCTGGACAACAGAGTCCAAAATGGATAGGCATGTGGTGTTGAATAAGGAAGTAAGTTCCTCAGTGATGACATGGGGAGCAGGAGGCTCAGCAGTGCAGGTGTTGGAAGCAGCTATGAGGGCCCTGGGGAACTTACAGGCAGTCGAGGAGTTAATGCAACGAGAACCACGTACAGGGAGATGGGGTTTAGTAGGTGAAAAGGGCAGAACTGAATCAAATATAACAGCACTATGATTAGACAGAGACGCATCAATTATTTCCACATTTCACATTTTGAAGACCATACACTAAGGCCCAATCCCGATTCCCTTTTCTACCCCTATGGCTCGTTTTTGAGTGTGACTCGATTCGAAGCCAAGGCCTTCGAACAGAGCCACAAGCCATAGGGGTTGAAATCTACCCCTTTGAATTGGGACAGCCCTTCACGACGTCTACGTCATCAGCAGTGGTTTAAATAGACGCGGTACGGGTGACGCGTTATGTTGCCGGCGAATTCTCACATCTCGCAATGCCTTCTTCAGCTGTGTTTATTTCTGTTGCGTGTGCTATAAGCATATTTTTTCATTTATTATCAACACACCTGAGAAATCATGGAAGAGGGACAACCCTTCAAGACTGATACGTCATCAGTAGTATCGTAGAAAAGCATTGACGCTC
>NC_137676.1:32680945-32685945 GCF_963989245.1 Nansenia antarctica
CTGGGGGAGGGAGTCTGCTCTACATGGATAGGCCTCCCCACTGGGAGGGGTCAGGGGGAGATAGATAGATAGATGGGGGGGGGCGGGGGTAGAAATTGAAATCCCAATTAGAATCAGAATTGTATTATCAGGGGCTATTATCATTTGCAATACATGCAGAGGTCGTCTGTGTTCTTAATCCTGTGCGAATTTGCCATGTCCGTAATTTGTAACACTTGGGTGAAGGATGGGTGTTGGGTGAAGGATGGGTGTGTTGGGTGGAGGATGGGTGTTGGGTGAAGGATGGGTGTTGGGTGAAGGATGGGTGGAGGATGGGTGAAGGATGGGTGTTGGGTGAAGGATGGGTGAAGGATGGGTGGAGGATGGGTGAAGGATGGGTGTTGGGTGAAGGATGGGTGTTGGGTGAAGGATGGGTGTTGGGTGAAGGACGGGTGTTGGGTGAAGGATGGGTGGAGGATGGGTGAAGGATGGGTGTTGGGTGAAGGATGGGTGTTGGGTGAAGGACGGGTGTTGGGTGAAGGATGGGTGGAGGATGGGTGAAGGATGGGTGTTGGGTGAAGGATGGGTGTTGGGTGGAGGATGGGTATTGGGTGGAGGATGGGTGTTTGGTGAAGGATGGGTGTTTGGTGAAGGATGGGTGTTTGGTGAAGGATGGGTGTTGGGTGGAGGATGGGTATTGGGTGGAGGATGGGTGTTTGGTGAAGGATGGGTGTTGGGTGGAGGATGGGTATTGGGTGGAGGATGGGTGTTTGGTGAAGGATGGGTGTTGGGTGGAGGATGGGTGTTGGGTGGAGGATGGGTGAAGGATGGGTGTTGGGTGAAGGATGGGTGTTGGGTGAAGGATGGGTGTTGGGTGGAGGATGGGTGTTGGGTGGAGGATGGGTGTTGGGTGAAGGATGGGTGTTGGGTGGAGGATGGGTGTTGGGTGGAGGATGGGTGTTGGGTGGAGGATGGGTGTTGGGTGGAGGATGGGTGTTGGGTGAAGGATGGGTGTTGGGTGGAGGATGGGTGAAGGATATGGGTGAAGGATGGGTGTTGGGTGAAGGATGGGTGTTGGGTATTGGGTGGAGGATGGGTATTGGGTGGAGGATGGGTGTTTGGTGAAGGATGGGTGTTGGGTTGAGGATGGGTGTTGGGTGGAGGATGGGGGTTTGGTGAAGGATGGGTGTTGGGTGAAGGATGGGTGTTGGGTGGAGGATGGGTGTTTGGTGAAGGATGGGTGTTGGGTGAAGGATGGGTGTTGGGTGGAGGATGGGTGAAAGATGGGTGTTGGGTGGAGGATGGGTGTTTGGTGAAGGATGGGTGTTCAGGGCTTGACATTAAGCTTTTTCAGGTACTTGTCCTTTGGACAAGTGAACTTATCTTTTACTTGTCCGAGAGCTCAAGTTACTTGTCCAAATCCAAAGATTTTGAAAAAGCAATAATATGAATAATAATATATTATACTCTCACCGGCCACTTCATTAGGTACACCTTTTCAACTGCTTGTTAACGCAAATATCTAATCAGCCAATCATGTGGCAGCAACTCAATGCATTTAGGCATGTAGACATGGTCAAGACGATCTGCTGAAGTTCAAATGGAATGGGAAATAAAGGTGATTTAAGTGACTTTGAACCTGGCATGGTTGTTGGTGCCAGACAGGCTGTTGCGTGATATTATAGTGTCAATATGGACCAAAATCTCTGAGGAATGTTTCCAGCACCTTGTTGAATCTATGCCACAAAGAATTAAGGCAGTTCTGAAGGCAAAAGAGGGGGTCCAACCCCAAGGTGTGCCTAATGAAGTGTCCAGTGAGTGTATGTGTATGCAAATAACACATTTGACTACTATTGATTTGATAATGATGTATCCTTAATTTTCAAATGTATTCAATATTTTGTAATTATTTAAAAACGTAACCCCTAACCCTAACCCTTTTAGATTAAGATTGGCCACAAAAGGGATGAATATCTAGGAATATTTACAAAAAATGTTTGTAGTCCCTCCCCAATGGAAGCAATCTTATTTGCTAGCTTTTTGATAGAAGCCTATCCTATATTCAAATTGAGAAATCTATAATTAGTGTCATTCTGAAGTTCGTATTGCGATGTGCTGGTCTTAAAACTTCAAACCTAAAATATACGATCACATCGAACTACATGAAAATAAGCGGCATTGAGAAGAATCGAATACGCTTTCACGTGAATGGCACTTGTGACAGGAGACCCACAACACTATGGCTGCGTTCGTAAACTCGTTCTGGAATCTGATCAGCACTCATGGAATGCCTTTTGTCCAATCACGTCTTTATGACGTTGAACGCAGTGTGCGCTCTGGCGCTCTGAGCGAATTTACGAACTATGACGATAACGAACTACGAGAGACTGAAATACCCAGAATGAGGCGCGGCATCGCTTTGCTTGCTATTTTTTTTTACTATTCAGATCGGAAGGAGAAATTCATGTTTGCAGATATTAATACATATTGATTTCTTTTTTTGTTTTGACTTGTCCATCGGACAACTGCAGGAGGAAGTCCACTTGTCCGAACATAAAATGTACTTGTCCCGGACAAGCGGACAAGCCTTAATGTCGAGCCCTGGTGTTGGGTAGAGGATGGGTGAAGGATGGGTGTTGGGTGGAGGATGGGTGAAGGATGGGTGTTGGGTGAAGGATGGGTGTTGGGTGAAGGATGGGTGCTGGGTGGAGGATGGGTGTTGGGTGGAGGATGGGTGAAGGATGGGTGTTGGGTGAAGGATGGGTGTTGGGTGGAGGATGGGTGTTGGGTGAAGGATGGGTGTTGGGTGAAGGATGGGTGTTGGGTGGAGGATGGGTGTTGGGTGAAGGATGGGTGTTGGGTGAAGAATGGGTGTTGGGTGGAGGATGGGTGTTGGGTGGAGGATGGGTGTTGGGTGAAGGATGGATGTTGGGTGGAGGATAGGTGTTGGGTGTAGGATGGGTGGAGGATGGGTGAAGGAGTGTAGGGTTAGCAGAGCTACAGTAGGAGTGTAGGGTTAGACCTACAGTAGGAGTGTAGGGTTAGACATACAGTAGGAGTGTAGGGTTAGACATACAGTAGGAGTGTAGGGTTAGACATACAGTAGGAGTGTAGGGTTAGACCTACAGTAGGAGTGTAGGGTTAGACATACAGTAGGAGTGTAGGGTTAGACATACAGTAGGAGTGTAGGGTTAGACATACAGTAGGAGTGTAGGGTTAGACATACAGCAGGAGTGTAGGGTTAGACATACAGTAGGAGTGTAGGGTTAGACATACAGTAGGAGTGTAGGGTTAGACCTACAGTAGGAGTGTAGGGTTAGACATACAGTAGGAGTGTAGGGTTAGACATACAGTAGGAGTGTAGGGTTAGACATACAGTAGGAGTGTAGGGTTAGACCTACAGTAGGAGTGTAGGGTTAGACATACAGTAGGAGTGTAGGGTTAGACCTACAGTAGGAGTGTAGGGTTAGCAGAGCTAGATAATACTAGTCCTGTGAATAGGGCTTTAGAGAGTAAAATTCTTAGGCTTCGGTTCCTGACATTGCAGCACAAGACTATGGGCCGGTTTCAGAGACAAGGCTTAAGCCTAGTCCTGGACTAAATCACACTTTCAATGTAAAATCTCCATTGAAGATGTTTTTTAGTCTAGGACTAGGCTTAAGCCTTGTCTGTGAAACCGGCCCAATAAGTCACAATAAAAAAGTGACGATAGTACAGGACATAAGTGAGACAATTTGACAAAGTGACAAGTTATGGGAGACAAATAAAACAAATAAGACAGGATACAATTAGCAGCACAAATACTACAAATGTGTGTGTGTGCGTGTGTGTGTGTGTGTCTGGTCTCTGGCTTGTCATCTCTTCCCCCCCTCTCCCCTGATGATATTCTAAAACTAATCACATCTAAGCGGGCAACCACCTGCCCTCTCTATCCCATCCCCTCCCCTCCCCTCTTCTCCAATCCATTTCCAATGACCTCCTTCCTTTCTTTACCACCATAATCAACTTCTCCCAAACCCAGGATCTGTCTCTGCCTCTCCTCAAGAAACCAACCCTTGACCCGTCTTCTGTCCACAACTACAGACCGGTACCCCTTCTCTCCTTCTTATCTAAAACCCTTGACGGTGCTGTATCCAGCCAACTGTCTCCCCATGTTGTTCAGAACAACCTCCTTGACCCCCACCAATCCGGCTTTAAGGCTGAGCATTCTACTGAGACTGCTCTCCTTGCTGTCACGGAGGCCCTCCACTCTGCTCAAGCTTCCTCCCTCTCCTCTGTTCTCATTCTCCTGGACCTGGCTGTTGCCTTCGACACAGTAAACCACCAGATGCTTCTCTCCATCCTCTCAGAACTGGGCATCTCTGGCTCTGCACTCTCCTGGTTTGCTTCCTAGCTGGCGGGTCGCTCCTACCAGGTGACTTGGAGAGGATCGTTGTCCTCTCCACGAGCCCTCACCACTGGGGTACCTCAGGGCTCTGTCCTAGGGCCCTTACTGTTCTCCCTCTATACCAAGTCTCTTGGCTCGGTAATCTCTTCACATGGGTTCTCCTACCACAACTACACAGACGACACTCAACTCTTCCTGTCTTTCTCTGACCTACATGTGGCAACACGTGTCTCTGCTTGTCTCACTGACATCTCTACCTGGATGTCATCCCACCACCTTAACAAGACCTAGCTATTCTCCCTCCCTGGGAAAGCCTGCCCTCTCCAAGACTCCATCACAGTGGAGAACTCTACTGTAACCCCCTCCCAGACAGCCAAGAACCTTGATCCTCGACAGCCGCTTATCCTGTGCAGAGAACATCACAGCGACAGCACGCTCCTGCAGATTCTTCCTTTACAACATCAGAAGGATACGTCCGTTCCTCAGCAGCACAACTCTTGGTCCAGTCACTGGTCATCTCCCGCCTTGACTACTGCAACGCACTCCTGGCCGGGCTCCCCGCCTCCGCCATCAGACCTCTGCAGCTCATCCAGAATGCTGCCGCCCGTCTGGTTTTCAACCTCCCCAAATTCTC
>NC_137676.1:32690945-32693445 GCF_963989245.1 Nansenia antarctica
AAGTACATGTTATGTTAGATGAGTGGACTTCCTCCTATAGTTGTCTGTCTTCTCAAAAGTGAAAAGAGAAATCAATTTGTATATCATTATTATTATATATAATATGTATTATATTAATAATATAACAATAATATGTATTGATATGTATATATGTATGTAAAGGATCAGGGTCAGGGTCAGGGTTAAAGGTCACACACCTCCAGCCATGATGTAGTCTCTGAAGAAGGGTCAGGGTCAGGGTCAGGTGGGAATTGCTCGCTGTTTAAGTGAATCTCCAAGGCTACTTTACTGTTGGATGTTACACATGTCTTTACTGTTGGATGTTACACATGTCTTTACTGTTGGATGTTACCGCCTGCTGTCGTAACATCTCCTCTCTCTCGGATGCCTTACACAGTCTCAATGACACATTTCATTTTTATGGCCGATCATCATTGCCTGTGTAAGAGACTCTAAATTACCCAAGTTCATACCTTGTTATGTTTTTAAAAGACATTTTAAACGTTTTGATGAATGTGCATTTCTGCATGACCTGTACAATAGTGATATTGGCAGAGTCAGCTTAATCCCTGATTGAGTGTGCATGGGAACAATTTCATAATTCTTTCATGTCAATCTGCAATAAGAATGCCTGGATAAATAAATTCAGGATCTCTGGGAAGGACAATCCTCAGTTCACTGAGGAACTATCTAACCTGCACAGCTGTTATGGTTTTCGTTCCAGTAGATGGTTGCTCTACCAGGTACCCAGGACTCACTTGGAACTTGGCAAAGCAGCTTTTCTTATTTTGCGCCCTGGTCATGGAATAACCTCCAGAACACACTACAGTTTAATAACCTTGTCTCCCTGGGAGAGTTCAAAGCTCTGATTAAATTGTGTGACAGAAATTCCTAAATTTCGTTGTTTGGTACCTGTACTGTAGCAATGACAATAAAGTCCATTCATTCATTCATTCATTCATTCATTCATTCAAATGTGCAATTGCTACTCTTAGTTTTTTTTTTATGTTTTATAATATTTAATTAAATTTAATTTGCGTATTACACAAAACATAAAAAATGCGTTAACATAAATTGCCAATTTTGGAACTTCTATTTGTACTGGTGTGGTTTCTTGGCCAGGTCTCCATCAAAAAAGAAAACAATTTAATCTCAAGGGACCTCCTAGTTAAATAAAGGTTAAAGACAAATAAAATAAAAAAGGGTTAGGGTCAGGGTTAAAGGTCACACACCTCCAGCCATGATGTAGTCTCTGAAGAAGGGGACTCTGAACCAGAAGGGCAGCATGTGCAGGTGGGGCCGTAACCCTGGAAACAGGCGGGAGAACCCCGTGGCCTCAGTGCAGAAGTTGGCAAACGCCCCGGCAACCAGAACTCCGTGGGGATGGAACCCAAACACATAGTTACGCTCTGGGTCCAGATCCACCGTCTTCACCAGCTACAACACAACACAACCACACTTAACCACAACACAACCACAACATAACTACAACACAACCACACTTAACCACAACACAACCACAACACAACCACACTTAACCACAACACAACCACACCACAACCACAACACACAAAATTCACACTTCAACACTACCACACTTAACTACAACACAACCACACTTAACCACAACACAAACACAACACAACCACACTTAACCACAACACAACCACACTTAACCACAACACAACCACAACACTACCACACTTAACCACAACACAACCACACTTAACCACAACACAACCACAACACTACCACACTTAACCACAACACAACCACACTTAACCACAACACAACCACACTTAACCACAACACAACCACACATAACCACAACACAATCACACTTAACCACAACACAACACAACCACACTTAACCACAACACAACCACAGTTAACCACAACACAATCACACTTAACCACAACACAACCACAACACAACCACACTTAACCACAACACTACCACAACACAACCACACTTAACCACAACACAACCACACTTAACCACAACACAACCACACTTAACCACAACCACAACACAACCACACTTAACCACAACACAATCACACTTAAACACAACACAACCACACTTAACCACAACACTACCACACTTAATCACAACACAACCACAACACTACCACACTTAACCACAACCACAACACAACCACACTTAACCACAACCACACTTAACCACAACCACACGTAACTACAACACAATCACACTTAACCACAACACAACCACAACACAACCACACTTAACCACAACACAACCAAACTTAACCACAACTCAACCACAACCAGGTTAAAGGTCATCACAGCCCTAGTCTAGGAGGTGAGAGGTTAAAGGTCACAGCTCTAGTCTAGGAGGTGAGAGGTTAAAGGTCACAGCCCTAGTCTAGGAGGTGAGAGGTTAAAGGTCATCACAGCTCTAGTCTAGGAGGTGAGAGGTTAAAGGTCATCACAGCTCTAGTCTAGGAGGTGAGAGGTTAAAGGTCACAGCTCTAGT